>NC_056751.1:189882598-190182598 GCF_019279795.1 Protopterus annectens | reverse complement strand
GTACAGGGACAGTAGAGGCAGTGCTGCCAGGCTGGATCTTATAGGTGCTGGGCATTGGTGCTGGAGCTGGTGGAGCAAGAGCAGGCTGACCCACTGGGGCTGGCCTACCTCTCTGTCCTGTAAAGAATTTAGTAATTTGTTACAGACGGATGACATAGAGACATTTTGACCTCACGTAATAGAAAATAAAAAAAAAGAGATAAAGGTTGGGGTGAGAGAAAAAAACAGATAAAATTGGTACCATGATATGTGACATGCAATGTATTATCAGAATTATAAATCTATTTTATCAGATCTATTATTTTTAAGCATACATCCTATCAACTGCATACTATCATTATGGATTGCATAAAGTAATCCTTGCAATGTGCATATATTGCACATATGCTTGGTCCAAATATACTGATTACGCTTAACAGTAGTGCATTTATGCCACTTGTATAGAGTTTAATTTATGTAATATTATGAAGGAAATACAGTATTGTATATTTGCTGCTTGTGGTATTTGAACCCACAACCACTGACTAAAGTCTTAAATTTGATTCCTAAAGTAGGTTTGTGCTACAGACTTATGCATGCATACTTGCTTTTACAATTAGGATATGCATGCTCACTTTTGTACTACTGTATAGAATACCAAAAATCTAATATTAACTTTTAAACCTACAATAATAATTCTGTTGTGCTGCATACAAACCACTTGCTTCCCTCAGTCTCTCTAGATGTTAAGCATGAGCCTGCCAATTCAACTCTAAGTTGGCATTAGCTGTGAAAAGCAAAGAAAATAACAAAAGAGGATTATGCATAGCAGTCTTGCTTATACTTAGCTTTATATGCATTAAAAATTCACTTTATTAGCATACTTACAAAATTGTGGCATGTTACCAATTTGAAATTCAGTCAACCACTGGTGAGCGTATCCTTCTTGTGCTTTTATAGGTGGTTGAAGTGGTGCCTACACTTTTCTTCAGGGTGTGGGACGCCAGTCACACTGGATCCAGCCTTACTCAAACTAGTCCAAGCTTCAGACTTGTACTGAGAGCCAGAATAGTCCCCCTTCAGAAGCCTTTGGCTGTGGTGCTTTACCAGGAGTCCAATAAATATCCTGAACTCCTGAACACCCCACCTCTGTGCCCTAAACTGGGTACCTTCCCAGCTAATGCCAGACACATCTGATAAAAAATGTAGAGCAATGGCCACTAGCGATTTCCTGCCTGTTCCTATTATTACATTTACTGGTAGTGTGCAAACCCAATACATGATACCAACCACATTTGCACAATGCTAATCAGAGAGCAGCAGTGAGGAAAGCAGTTTTTGAAACTGCAAGGCTACTCTGACACTTGACATTAGTTTGAGGAGTGTTTGCTGTTGTAGGTTGGAAATCATTTTTTTTTTTTAATTGGAAGGTAACTGTTAAGTGAATTAACTTTGCAGACATGCACTGGGGACAAAAAATTCATGGCCTGACACATTTTTGTTTTGGCTTTATACACTCATAAATTTGATTTTTAAATAGTGTGATTCAAACCTGTGTATAAGGGACAAAACATTTTCTTCCACAGCAGTGATTTTCCATCCTTGCCACAGAAGAAGTGCTGCTCAGACATAGCTGTATTTATGAAAGATTCATCATGACTAACAATTTGATGTTTCCCATGTATGTGTGTGACTTGACAAGGTCCTTGTATATTTATTCATTTGTGTACATGTCTTTTTTAAGTGTGAAGGCCATTCAAGCCCAGATAGCTCAAATATACTTATATAAACATAGTAACTGGTATGCCTTCAGTCATACATCTGAAAATGCAAATAATGGTGTCTTATCTCTCAAACATATAATTTATATAAGCTCTACTATTTAAAGTGTTATAAGTAGGATTATATATAGTATGAAACAGAACAACAGCAAACATGCCTGGAATGTCCTGTATTAGAACCCAGGATCATGTGTATGGCAGCTCTACACTTACACCTGTTGTCACAAGAATGTTGAAATAACACTTGTATATTTTTCTATTTATTGTTATAAACTGGACTATCACAACAGTAAAACTATGTTGCCCTTCCTGTACTTGAACCCAGGACTATCTATATGACAGCACCCACTGCCAGAGAAGTAGCTAAATGAAAGTTGCATAATTACTTATTCATTCTTACGTTTTGTGTGTTAACCACTGCTCAAAACAACTTAGCATATTTGCATGTTGCCAAAACAGAATTTATAGAATATATCCATTTTAAATTATTGACTGCATCATGTTTGCAGTTATTCAATGGCTGCAGGTGTTGGGAAACCTTGCTAATGGTTGTGCATCATCACTTAGTGGCATTGTGAGATGGAAAGCAAATATTGCAACAATGTATCCTTTTTGACCTTTACAGTGTCCATGCCCTGCCTGCAGGTATTCTGTCTACTTCCTGTGTAGGCTAGTAGTCCAGGTTTGTGCAGTGCTAAGTATTGCACAAACAAGATAAGCACGGCTAAACCTGGCATTCATTGTGTTTCTCCTTTTCCCTTACTTTCACTAAGCCACTCACTGTGTAAACACTGGCATAAAAGCAAAATAAAAAGGGAAAATTAGTTGAAATGAATAAAAGCAATCTATGTAATAAACACTACAATATTTGTGTTGGTATACATGAAATATTTTTATACAGGTCTGGATTTGAACTCTCACTCCAATTAACCTTCAGAACACTGTGTGGTTGTCATCTCTATTTGCCACATAAACCATTTTGCAGCAAGAAACTGAAATCATTATGCACAACCAACTGCAACATAATCCACAGTACTAGTAAAACACATGACAGTTTTTTGTATGTGTAATACTTTCAAATGTAGTGCACTGAGTGATTACACAACAATTTCTGACTATTGCTTGCAAAACTGCAGCTCTGTCTTATATTTCTGTGTTTGTTGCTCATTCCTGTCTTATCTGAGCAGTAATCTGAGGTGTGCAGTTTGTAAGGCATTCTGTATCATTGTCCTTAAAATGTGAGGATATGAAATGGCAATAATATGCAGTTGTCAAGAAATGAAGGGGAGGTTGGATGTCACTGGACAGAAACTGTGAAATGTGTGCTGATTATTTACATTTAAATCCCTGATCCAATTACTTCTACACTTTGTAAATCTAACCTGGCTACTACACCCACTGGAGGTAGGGCAGTCTGAATTGCTGCTGTGTTTTCCTTCTCCTACCAGTAATCCTTCACATATGCAATCTATTAGTAACAAACACTGTGGGAGTGTCTGCACTATGTTTACATCAGATACACAGAGCCAAGTAATTCGGATTCAGCGATGCTAATGAGTTCAACTCTTATTTGCATCTTCACCATGCTCACAGCCCTGAATTTACACTATAAAAGAGAACCATGTAGCTATGAAACCTGATGGTGAGGAGACTTGTTTAAGTGCATTAACACAGAAGAGGATATTACTTTGGAGTATATCTGCAAAGAAGACTAGTGACCTTGAGAAGGTATGCTTGCATTTATCAGCTATATTCTGCATATATTGAAATGTCATTAAGAAAAATCTGTTAACATTTATTTCCATTAGCAAATGCTACTTTTATCTGTATGCATTTCTTAGAAGTGTACTGATGGCATATACATGTTTGTCAGGGTATTCACTTTCTCAGATGCACAGCCTTATTAACTGTCATCAAAATTGCTAATAGTATAACTGTTTTTGTGTGTGCAGTATTCTATTGTTATGTCCATGGAATGGTAAATGTCATATATTGTCAGTGACACAGGGGTAGTAGCCTTCTAGGATGGACCATACACACCTCTATGGGAGTGTTGAACACAGGTACACATGATTGGCAATAGCTTAAAATGGAATGTTCTTTGTTAAATCTGTAGACATGTTTCAGGGACAGTTCATTTGATAGGACTTTTAGCATTTCACTCATGATTTGTTAGCAAAATGTGTCATTTACCTGTTATTTTGGGAGTGGGGCAGCAAAGCTGGATTTCTGTTTTAGCACAAAAAAGGATATGCCGCTATTGTTACTCTCCTTATTTTGCATCCAACCTTGCTTGATGTGTGAATGTAATATGGTATAACAACACAGTTCATTTCAGCATATTTCAATACCTTCACTCTGTTTTATGTTTCTTCAGTAGGTAATAGTGAAATGCTACCTTTTATGTGTGATCTGGAAACATGGCTTTTAGTTATGTGGTACTTATGTGTATTATCCTTCTGTTGTGTTTTAGCTTACCTAGGACTATGGTACCCAGGCTTCCTAATCCCCAAAAAACACCCTTCAGTGACCGTGAGAATCAGGTCATTGTCAAAGCTTTTAGGAAACATGGTGCCTTTCTGCTTGAGAGGGCACAAGGAGATATGTCGGGCAGAATGCAGATTTGGTAGCAGATAGTTGCAGATTTAAATGCAGCAGGCAGCCACAGCAGAACATTTGATCAGGTGCAACATAGTGTCACTGACATGATTTTATCTGCAGGGAGGAGAGCAGCTGCAGTGGCCCATGACTGGATGGGTACTGGGGGGTCTGCAACAGAGCCACCACTAACAGCAAATGAAGAGGTCCTGTCTACTGTCAGGGATCCAGACAGCTCCCAGGAAAGTACAGAACAGAATGTCCTTGACATTGGTGCTACTGTTTCAGGGAGAGCAAGTATGTCCCAGGAAGAGCTTCCATTTAGGCTTATATATCTCAGTTGTTAAATATTCTTGTATATTAAACTATTGACAGCAGTATGTAAGTTCTGTTTAATATAAATGTGTTTGGAGGGAGTTGTAAATTGCTACAGTTAACAACACATTCTGATTAATTACACATGGGCTTAAGTTAGACTTCTCACCAAAGTTCTTGTTAAATGTATCATTAATGGAGAAATAAAGGACAAAAAGTTTTAACTCATGTGTTACTGTTAATTGTGATGATGTTGTCCTTACCTTTTGCTTAACTTCTTCAAGGACCATCATCCATGGTAAGCATAGCATCAACTGCACTTGGTAAACCAAACTTTTTGTCAGTAGTGATGAGTAGTTCAAAGAATTTATATATGCTTTCTATATGTGTGATGTGGGTGTCAGGATTGTTGTGTATATTGCTCCACTGTCTGCAGTAGTGGCATCACTGTTAGTTTGATAGCATATGTTTGACTATAGTAGTGTAACTATTAATTTCTTTCCTGTGTTTGTTGCTTATTATCATAGGTGATCCTGGCAGTGGAGGTGTAGGACTTTTACCACCTCATGCCAGAGTATCAGCAGACTCTAATGATGATGGTGGCCAAACAGAGGCACAGTCAGGGGGGTACAGATGTTGAATCTGATACTGAGGTTGACATTCAGCCATCCCCTGTAAATCCATTGGACACAGACAGTAGGTCTAAGTCAACCCATTCTATTGAGCCCTCAGATATAGGACAGGTGAAGAACGAGAGACTCAATCAGGGAAGTGTGGTTATTGTGACTTCAGTGCCTGTTGACTTTGGCCCTAGCCAAAGTGTGGGCGAAGTGCCACACAGGAAGGTTGTTATGGGTGCTTGGAGGAAGCCTGCTGTCCATCCTCCACCTGATCCAGGTGTGTCTTTCTGTGCCACTCATTGTATGTTTTGGACCATCATGGAGTTGCAGGCACATTCTTATAGATGCTCCAGAGAAATATTTAGGGTTGTAGATGTGGCACAAGCTGACATACATGACTGCCACCACAGTGTTGCCAGTTCAATGGATTGGAGGAATGAAAAATTGGAATGGATGGTGTCTGTGATGGAACATCTGCTGGAAGGGGGACAGCATCCTCATGGGCACAGGTCAGCCACATCATCTGCTGTTAGCTGATGTGGCCGTGCCCAATCATGCTCTCATAGTAGCACTACTTCCACTGCTCCTTCAGTGCTTGAGGTGTCCACACCCAAATGTGTCAGACCATGGAGTCATGGTCCTGGGTGTCTTCATGCTTGACCAGCAGATATTAGTCATGTTCAGGTAGCAGCAGTGCATCAGACCATGGGCGCGGATGTGCAGTTCAACTTCTGGCAGAGCAGGTTCTCATGATCGGTTAAGACAATAATGATCTGCTAACTATGCCATACATAGCTCACACCTGTCCAACATACCAAATGAGTGCTAACACAGAGTTTGGCTGTGTTCATGTAGACATTCACACACCAATTTCACCTGTAGGACCCATACAGACATACACACACAACAGTTACGTGGTTCAGCCATGAAGCTTACAGCTCATTTTGTCTTACTGGACATTTATTACTTTATTTGGCACTTTCTTACTCACACACACTCCCCAACCCTTTGTGTCAGCCTAGGCCCCCCCCCCCCACACACACACACACACACAACACCCTGTGCAAGTAATGATAACTGTGCCATATCCTTGTTTTCTATATTTTGGATTCAGGGATACATAACATTTGTGTCTGATGTTCAGGGTGCATAGCTGAGTTACTGCTTAGTATATCTGCATTTGTGATGTTTTGCTAATTGTACCTCTAACATATTTTGGTCTTAGAAAGTTAGACAGCTGATAGAATCAGACACTTTTTGCATTAGTATTGTTAATGATTTGTAAGGGTTGTGAAGTCTGAAACTGAAATGTGTCTCATTACCTATTAGTTACTCTCTTTAATGATTTTCCAGTACAAAAGTATGATGTTAAACTGAGGACATTCAGTAACAATCAATACCTTTGAAAAGTATGACTGTGTGACTCTTTGATGCCTGAGGCCTACTACTTGATAGAAGACACATGTAGTCACATTTGTCTCTGCTGTCACATGTTAAAGTCATTTCTGTACAAATCATCCAACTTTTGCTTGCTTACATTACCAAGTAACAACATGAAAGGATATGCATTGCTTTTATATTATTACACAATACACTCCAGGTTCAACATTTACCTTGTAAATCCAGCAGTCGCAACAGTTTTAGTTCAGGGATGACTCTGATGCTAGCAGTACAGAGCCATTACATGGGTAGGTAAATGTGTGTGTTGCCTGGCTTCAATGTTACTATATGTACATGCATAGGATGAGAGTTTTAGCCCCTCAGATGCTGAGTGATATGTGTTGCCTCTTAGCTAATGCAAGGGCATATTCAGCACACCTCATCTACCTTCACCCACAGCAGTTGCTGGTTCCCCCTCTGACTCCTCACCTGTGTGTGGCTATGGTGACCTTGTCATTGGTGATGGGATGTGTGCCCCTTCCCGTTGTTGATCCTACTGAAGATGCTTTCTCAGGATGATGTTGTACAGCATGACACAGATGGTAAATATTTCAGTACATATACCTGGATTGTACTGCAGGGCTCCCCCAGATGTA
This sequence comes from Protopterus annectens, assembly GCF_019279795.1. Lineage (NCBI taxonomy): Eukaryota > Metazoa > Chordata > Ceratodontiformes > Protopteridae > Protopterus > Protopterus annectens. Next base: position 190,175,269 of record NC_056751.1, on the reverse strand, counting down.
TCCAGACAAACAGAACCATGACTTCAACAGCCCATTCAAATGTTCTATGATATTTCTGGTTTGATTGTGTGCCTCATCATGGCATTTTTCAGTGGGTGAGTGTGCATTTTTGATGGGTGTCAACAGCCATGGTCCTAGTGTATAACCTGCATCCCCCAGTAAATAAACCTATTGGATATCCCCCTAGCGAATATCTGATACAGTCGGGAGGAGTGCCAGAAATGTGAGTTGTATAACTGCCTGTGTTACTAGCACATATGTTCAAGATGATTCCCTTGGCATTACACACAACTTGGCATTAATAGAGTGTAAGCCCTTCCTATTTATGTAGACCCTTCCCTGTTCTCTGGGTGGTGCCTTAATTTCTATATGTGCACAATCTACGGCACCCAGTACTTCAGAGTAGTGTGCTACAGGGTAGAACATATTTATGGCCCTGTCCTCAGGAGTACAGGGAAATATATTTGGCCACTGGCATATTGGAGCATAGCATTCAGGAACTGATGGAGGATCCTGGATGCTGATGTCTGTGACACCCGCATCATGTCTCCTGTTGATCTCTAAAGGTTCCTGTACCTAAAATTCTAAGTGCTACACATACCTTTGTCCCCATTAGTATGAGTTCCCCTCAGTTTGCCCTAGCTGTGAGTTAAGGATGACAGAAGTTGCAGAGTTCCTCTAGTGTGTCTCTATCCACCCGGTTGCACTCTACCATTTCCACATCATGTAGATTGTGATACATTAAATGGGGTCTGAAACCTCTTCTCCTTCTTGTCTGTTGTCAATTAGAAGCAGCAGCATAGACATCAGCCTGTTGCACACACACATGAATTAAAGAAACAGCAGCACCTAACATTGTTGCTGCGTAGACTCCTTTCCGTAGCTGTAGTCCAGTAGGTTTTGGAATTCACAGGGAAAACCAGCAATAAGTCTATATGGTTGCTTTATACATTGTTGAATAGCTTCTCCATCTTGGATTGGTTGATTATCATTCAGTTCAGCTGCTTATGCTATAATTAGCATGCCACAGTGTTTCCCTTTTTGCGTGGCTCTACACCCTGTGTAGAGCCACTTACTGTATCCAAAATAGTACGCTATCATGTGCATGTCACAGCACAATGTGCAACCAGTGTAAAAATACAGACCATGTAGAGTTTATTGAATATGGCCAATAATGTATTTTAATATATGTACATGGCACATGCACTGTTTTACTGCATTAATATTGCATTTTATGCTTATAGGTAGAAAGACTGAATTGATTTTTAGTTTCACTTTTTTTTCATAATTCATTATTTTATTTATTTTTACATGTAATTTACATAGTTTATGGAGATTTACTTTACACAATACTCAGAGATATTAATCTACATGTAGGATTTTTAATTTGCTTTTCATTTTGTTTACCCTCCTGCTCATGAGTCTATGTTTAACAATGGAATAGAACGTTCATCGAACAGACGTTCATCAGACATAGGCCAGTGAAACTTCCCTTTATTGAAAGGCCAACTGATAGTAAATAAGTACATCAAACAATCATAGTTGGCCAACATAAAGGGAATGGAACATATTACCTACTTATCAGTGACATAGGGATAAAGAGCCTTGCCCTTTTTCCACCATAATGCAACCTCTAAGCTGGTATATATAATTAGCGGGGGGTGCAGTGTGTGCAGCCTCCCACAAAAGGAGGGTTCATCGAATCTTCCTCCCCCACATCCCAGCTAATTATATATACCAACTCCAAGGTTGATCATTAACTACAGACCCCCCCTGCTCATTTCTTTTTACTTTTCCTTGCTTTGCTGGGTTTTTTTTTACATTGATCATACTACTTTTTGTTTTCTTGTGTAGGCTTTCATTAAGATTGTGCATGACTTTCTTGAGATATTTTTAAGTTAGCTAAGTGACCTGTCATTCTTCTTTTTCTGTATTGCAGTTTTATATCCATAACTATTTGTAGTGTTTTTTGTTGCATGTCAATTTCCTTGTGTTGTACATTTTGTTGCTTTTCATCTGCTCTCTTGTGTCATTGCGTATGGTGGATTAATTCTCAGTTAAAGTGCATAAAAATAAATCTTGCTTTTTTCCCCACTTTCTGAAATTTAAAAAAAGTTCAGTTACAGATTTGCTGTTCTGAACTGTTTGTAAGTTTCTTGGAGGCCATTGCTTGCTTGGGCTAAAGGGAAGTCTCTGTGTTCATCAGTGGCAGTGGTAAACACTGAACAGCCTGCCTGCCCTTGTGGGAGTGGTTACTGCCTAGAAACTGTAGTTTTATTGGCCATTTTGGGTCAGTTCCAAACTCCTTGATCCCCCTCTCTTAAAACCCTCTTTTGCGCGGTTTTGCGCATAGCGCAGCATCAGGTTTAAACTATTCCCGGCTCCACAAAGTCTGCTCTTCACTTTTTCCCTTAGAACTGTTCCAAATCTCAAAGTAAGCACTCTATTTTCCTTCTAAAACCCAGCAGTAGCTAGGATAAGTGTCTTATAAGTAAGCACTAATAAACTAAAGAACTACACCCTCTTATACTCCCTTTAAGTACTTGGCTCCCTATTGGTCCTTTTTGATCAAGTCAAAAAGTAATTCCTTATACTATTCTGGCATGTCCAAAAGTCAGTTTCAGGTTTACTCTCCAGTCCAGCTGGTGAATATGGGAATCTTGAGGCAATGTTACAACTGCATTATGTACACAGACCACCCTCCCCTCTTCCCAGCAAGCTCAAATATATGTGAAAGATGCAACTATATAGCCAAACTGGAGGCTGAGCTCTCTCAACATAGTACTGGCATGGTCAGTCTGTAAGAGAAGGTAATCACACACACCACAAATCTAGTCTCACACAGACCTATCGCAACCGCAAACCAAACACATAAACACACAAACGCATATTCGGAGGCTCTAAATAAAAATCTGCCCAAGCAACAGAGACCTCCAACGCAGACATCCAAGCAACCGCTACCCCACAACAATGCCCACGTATCACATAGTTCACAAAGTCAGTGTGCCACACAGTCACAGCCCTTAAGGCTAAACAACACACATAATACACTTGTAATAAGTGACTCTATCATCAGACACACTGACGTCCCTCTCACCAGGCTGAACAAGGAGAAGGCCACTGTAAGCTGCCTGTCGGGTGCCCGGATCCGCCACATAACACAAGCACTCAGGTCACTCCAAAGCAAGTACAAATATGACTCCGTCATTGTCCATGCTGGTGTGAATGACCTGAGACGTACCTCCCTGGATTACATGAAAAGAGACATAGAGGAGCTCTCTGATCATGTGTCCCAGGCCGGTATGACCCTGACCTTGAGTAGCATCTTACCCTCACCAAGAATGATACCACAGTATAAAGACAAAATGATCAATTTCAACAATTGTCTAAAGTATTGGTGTCACTCAAAGGGGATCCAGTGTCTGTTAGCCTGGGATGACATGCTTGACAAGCCACGTTGCTTCGCTGGGGACGGCTTGCACCTGTCACCTCTGGGTTTTCGAATACTTGCCAAGGCTCTTGCCACCCCCATAGTGCCTTTTTTAGGCAAGGCTCAAAAGACAAACCCACCTCCTTAGACAACACAAGGAAAAAGAAACTAAGGGTAATGCTGCTCAATGCCAGAAGTCTAAACCTCAAGATGCATGCACTCGAGGCTCTCCTCAGTATGGAGAATATCGATATCTGTGCAGTAACAGAAACCTGGTTCAAGGCTCCCGAGAGCACCCCAACACTACCAGGCTATACCTCATACCATGCTTTTCGGCCTCAAAACTTGGACTGAACTACAAGAGGAGGGGGAATATCCATATTCATCAAAGATACCCATACCTCTAGGCTAGTGGCACTGCATGAAGCATCTGAGACCATCCATGTGCAACTAACAGTGGGCAAAACTGCCTTCCAATTTGTAGCCTGCTACAGACCACCCTCCCAAACTCAGGTACCCCACTTGGCTTTCCTGAAGACACTGGAGAATATGAAGGTCTCTCCAAACACCATTATATTGGGTGACTTTAACTACCCAAACATAGACTGGGAGCACTACTCAAGCCCCAACACCCTAGCCCAATGGTTACTAGAATTTATAAACTCAAATGCTATGGAACAACTGGTCACCACTCCCACAAGAGGGGAAAACATATTGGACCTGACCATCACCAACATGGGGACTCTATGTTCCATACCAGAGGTATACCCCTCATTGGTAAGATCCGACCATAAATTAATCACTATGGACATCCATATCCCATCCCCACCCCCAGCAAAAGAAACCACAGTCAAAAACTTCTCAAAAGCAAACTTCCTACTTCTCAAAACCGAGGTGGAATCCTTCAAAGCCCCAGGGCCAGTGGAAAATATGGCCCAAACCGCAGAATCCTTTACAAACACATTCTATGGATACCTACAGGAATGCATGGATCGTGCTATCCCAAATAAAACCAAGACACACTCCTCCAAGGGCAGGAGACCTGTCTGGTGGACCCCAGCCATAAATAAGCTGTACAACAGAAGGAGGAAGCTACTACATGATAGAGCAAAATCCCTGAAAGGGAAGGCAACTCTGATCAGTACTAGAAAGAAATTACGATCCCTCATAAAATCATCTAAGGCTAGCTTTGAAAGAAAAATTGCACAAGATGCTAAAGATAATAACAAGGCCTTCTTTAGTTATGTCAGAAATCTGGGTGGAAACTCCCAGATATGCTCTGAGTTAGTGCAAAATGACAAAAAATACACTGAACCCACAGACATTGCCAACATCCTGGCAGACAGGTTCAGTGCAAACTTCTCCCCCCCTTCTCCCACCAAATGAGCAAATGACTATCCCAACAGACTGTAGCCTCCCTGACATCACAGATGGACAGGTGAGAGCTGCCCTCTCCAAAGCAAAAAACACAGCATCAATTGGGCCAGACGGTTTCCCGGCTGCTTTTTACATGAGCTCCAAGAAGAACTGAACCCTCACTTAAAATCACTATTCAGTCTCAGCTTTATAACAGGATATGTACCCAAAGAATGGCATACAGCAACAGTGGTCCTACTCCATAAAGGTGATGCCACAACAACCCCGGAAACTATCACCCTATAAGCCTAACTAGCCTGGTCTGCAAAGCTATGGAGCATATCATCATGGAACTCATAAACAAAGACATTGGGAACCTCCAAACACTGGATCCTACCCAATTCGGCTTTGTTAAGGGCAGATCTTGCCTCTTGAACCTGGTCAATTTCTTTGAAACAGTCACCAAGGCCATAGACGAAGGGAAAGTAGTCCACACAGCCTACCTTGACTTTGCAAAAGCCTTCGACACAATACCCCACTCAGGCATCATAAATAAGCTCACTAACTTAAATATCAACCCCTATGTCACAAGATGGGTTGCAAACTGGCTTAGGGATAGAACCCACATGGTCAGAATTGCTGGTGCCATGTCAGACTCTAAACCAGTTACAAGTGGCATCCCACAAGGCTCAGTCCTGGGGCCTCTCTTGTTCGGTATATATTTCTCTGAGGTACAGGCTAACACAGGAGGACTATGGCTGACAAAGTTTGCAGATGACTGCAAACTGGGGGCCATAATCGACTCGCCGGCTGACACAAGCATCCTCCAAAAAGGTCTCACAGAGATGGATAACTGATGCCAGAGCCATGGCCTAAATCTAAATGCCAAAAAGTGCATAGTCATCCCCTTTGGGAAAAACAAAGTGCCCACAAATTACCACATAGGTGGTAATCCATTAAATCTGGAAGAAGTAATTAGGGATTTGGGGACCCAAGTAGATTGCAATCTCTCCTTTGACAATCACATTGCCAAAGTGGTTAGAAAGACATTCTATATAGCCCACCTTATCACGAAGGGGTTCACATCTAGATCAAGAGAGGTCATTGTGCCCCTCTTCTCATCACTCATCAGGCCCATAATTGAATACAATGCCCCATTTGGGATGTACCTTACCCGACACCTGCTACAACTAGAAAGACCCCAAAGTACCTCACCAAGAGGATCAAGGGACTCAAACAGATGCCCTACGCAGTTAGGCTAAAGAAACTCCAGCTCTACTCAGTTGCTTACCACCTACTCAGAGGCGACCTGTGCCTGACGTATAAAGCCATGTCCAACCCAGAATTAATGGACTTGCTCCACCTCAAGAAATCCAAATCCATCAGAGCTACACACTCCAGTGACTTAAACCTCAGCACAGAAACAAATAGAACATGCTGGAGGGACAGATTCATATCCAAAGGCTCCCCTCACTCTGGAACAAAATCCCAATCCATGTTAGATAGAGCCCCTCAATGACCCTCTTCAAGAAGAATCTTGACATTTGTATGGGAGATCGTAAATTTACCCCTGGGATCTCTTCTGTTTCACTGCTAGACAGAGGCACTGTAAACTAACCTTAAATGGGCTATCTTCTGTGACCTACTATACAGATACACAGTCAACTAATCTAAAAAGGGTGGTGAAAGCCAAACACTCTCTGGCTAGGCTTGTAAATGCCCTAAGGCAGATAGCCTAGTATCAACCTATGAACCTATGAACCTAAGAAGTAGGTTCTGGTACAAGTACTCAAGTTCCATGCACTTGAAGGCCACTGTCTCAAAGCCAGAGGCTCAAGCATCTTGTAGGTTGTACTGGTTGCTGTTCACACCCAAACTTGAATATGAGTTCAAGCTGGCAGCCACTGCATCTTATCTGAACACGTTATTTGAGTTTGAGTGGGGTAAGGAAAGGAGTTGGGGGGTATAGTATATGACAGCAATTGGGATTTTATTTAGATTAAAAGAGTGTGAAGGAAATGTTTGGGCTAGGGAGTGGTAAATGAGGCATAGGGTCAGGGAGCAGGAGGGGAGTTTAGAGTCAGGGAACATCAGGGAAATTTTAGTTTTAGGGAGTAATCAGGGATTTTAGGTTTAAGGAGGGAGAACAGAGTTTTAGGGTTATGGAGCAAGGACTTGGGTTTGAAACAGGGTGTGAGTTTTAGGGCTAGATTTTATGGCTTCTTTAGGGCTATACAGTTTTGTGTGGTCAGGTGATATGAGGGCTAAGTAGATGTGTAACATCAGGCTAGTGTAAGTTAGAGCACAAGCCATTTTGAACAAGTGGAGGTGTGTAAGTATGATGCAAGCTACTAGCATGTGAACTTGTGTAGTAGAGCCGCACAGCTAGAACATGTGAGTACTGTATCCTAAATCAATTTTCTGTTTTTAAATTACAATTTTTGATTAATCCTTTCCTGTTTACATTTTACTAAGTTTTATATGGTTTACATATTTTTCTGGTTTGAGAAGTGTTATTGTTTTCCTCACTTTATGCAAGGTTAGTGCTTGTAGGGACAAAAGAAAGGGGTATACAGCTTCCGGATGGGTTTGCTGGTACAACCGATTTTATTTTTTTTTTTTTGGTTTCTGACAATGAAAAGCTGGTCTAATGCTTTGAGTCTGCTGAGCTGGCATTTATTATTTGTTTCTTTTATACCCAAATATGTTCAAAATGCTTTTGAAGCCTCTTTTGAGTAACTGGAATAGTTATATTTTGTAGCATAAGCCAACATATGATAGCTCATAAACTGACATAAAACCAAAACCAATAGTACCCGCTCTTTGCCTGCATCACTGAACTGCTATGTGCCATTTGAAAACATGAACACCTAAAGAGTAGTACAGATAGTTAAGAGACATTAGCTGCTTAAAAGGAAATACCATGCCAAGTATGGTAATGAATATATCTCATGAGATTACTCATGCAACACTTCTTTCCCTCTGCAAATGATGCTATGATTATAAATACAATGATATCTGCTATGGTGCATGTAAACATTTGAAACTTATGTTATGTTGTTAAGCCCTTATCTATGCTATGATACAGGCAAATATTTAAAGTTTAATTTTATAATTTTTGCCCCATGTCTGCTGACCATCAAGCGTCCACAGAGTTGTTGAGGAGTCATCAAACAGGCAGCCCAAGGGTTTTTTTGTGTCCTCTGCAGCATCCCAGCAATAAGGATATTCATTTTGTGGTATAATCCCAGCGGGGGGGGGGGGGGTTGTACACATCACCATTGAACCCACTATGCCTCCCTGTATGCAGGTGAATTCTCTCATGCACTTGCTCACTGAAGACTACTCCTATATGCACACCTCCATATCACAGGCTTGCCTCCTTATACTAAAGGACTGCTACAGCCTGTGGCCAGTTCCACTCTTCTTCTCTAGGATAGGCACAATTATCCACCATGCCAGTTCTGTCCAGTGGCTGTGCTATTAATCAAGCTTGGGTTGCCAGGCAATAATCAAGGTCTTATCATTCCAGGCCAACAGGCTGGTTAAATATTCAAACTTTAGGTGTTGGCATAAGTCTTTATATATTGTATGTATATTACTGTTATTTACACATTGTCTGGGTTATGGCTGAAAATGGTCTATACACTGGTCCTCTTTCCTGGTTAACAAAGTCTAAATAAATACAAAATAAACAATAAACAAATAAGCATTATTGAATCAAGAGTTAATATAAATACATAAGGTTTTTACCCTCATTCAGGGTATGGCAACATGTGACATACGTTGGGGTTTTATATTATTGTAAAGGTGTGTAAAACATGTTTATAGTTGGGTTTAAGGACATGAGATATGTAGGTGACAGACATCTATAGAGACAGTTCAGTTACATCTGACTGCAGCTGCTTCAGCTAGAATTAAGAGGGCCAGAGGGACAGTGACTGTTTCAGACTGAAATATGTACATAGCAGTCTTTTAAAACAAAGTAAGTGCTTGTGTTATTAATGCTCATTGTTGACAAATAAAATGCATTTTAGTTGTGTCTACTGTGTTAATGAGTACATCTTTATTAAGCAACTCTGTGTGATGTAGTGTAGCATAAAAGGTAAAAGCTGTGTTTTACAAATGTCCTTCATGCTTTTTTCCTTGCTTGAATTCTGTCACTCTTTATTTACATACTTGTGTGACGAGTAAATCATTTAATCAGACTGGTGAGTGAAAGGGCATACATGGATAATAAATGAATAAAATGCATTTAAAGCATTGATTAATATAATTATTAAACAAGCAATATATAAAACTCATGATGATTTTGCTAATGGCACTAGCATACACACAGGAAATCTTGGCTTATGATTTATGAGATGGCTCAGAAAATTACTGACCATATGCTACTTATATGAAACTTAGATAGCAGCAATGTGTGTGAGCAGATAAGCATTCTGTATATATATATATATATATATATATATATATATATATATATATATATATATATATATATATATATATGTAGGTCTACTACCGGAGATAGAAAATTACACTATTTCAAAATCCAGTAGTAGATACCCACTAACGCCAAAGTGTACTTCATCGAAAGTGCACTTTCGCGAACAACACTAGAATGAACGGGCAATGTCCTCCACTGTGGTGCGGTAGTCATGGATCTTAGGGTTAGGGCTTGGGTTAAGGATAGTGGATAGCCCTACTAGCTATCCACTATCCTTAACCCAAGCCCTAACCCTAAGGTCCATAATCATTTGCTCAAGTAGTGTTCGCGAAAGTGCACTTTTGGTGAAGTGCACTTTCGCGTTAGTGCCCAAAGAAATCAACTTCACTCATCAGTATGAGAGATTAAGAGGCATAGGTCATCATTTTAAGTATCATAATGTAACTCCAATAATGTTATAAAAGAGATAATAAAGCCATAACACTTCTCTGGATGCCATTTAAGTAAAAATAAAGATAGTGTAAGGCCTCATTCACACTGCATGCATTTTAAATAAATCATTTGCAGAAATAGGCTCTCTCAGAGTCAGTTTACAAATTCACAGAGTCATAAATATGTAGACTGACACACGACTGCCTATCTGTATTATGGTATGCAATATATTTTGAAATGGTTTTCACCTCTGTAGTTCATAACGTGAGATTATTTTTTGCCATTCTGAGGACCATAAAGAGGTAGTCATACATATGCAGTGTTACGTTGCTAATTTCACATCTGTAACCATTTAGATAACTGTATTAAAAGTCTTTCAGTGAATTTATATTAAGTGGCATAAAAAGACACACATGTAAAGCCTTTTTTCAGAGTGAACACTTCTGCTTCTCATCTAGCAAATTCTGTAAATGAGACACTGTCACATGATTACTTATGAAAGTATAAAGGGCAATATAGGAGGGACAATTATAAAAATTATGATAATTATTTAGATGACATTATCAGGTGTTGACAGTTCTCCATATAGCATCAATATGTGTTAAATAAATAATAGTTATTATCTACTCAATTAAAAATGCATCACGTTAAAAATAGCTTCATGTAGGCATGAAAATCTAGAAATAAGTTCTTTTTCTAACACCAGCAGTGACATAAAACATTATAATCTGCTGTTTGGATCTTGTGTTGAATGCTAACAACTTTTAACGCATTCTTCTGAAAACTATTGGTGGGCTCATCATTATCTAAAACTGTATAATGCAGCTTTCACTAAAATATCTAAAGCTGCCACAAGCCTGGTCACAGAGCACAGGCAGCCAAGGCCACAATAAGCTTGGTATAATAATAATTGAAGCCTTCTACACAGCATTCTATAAATTACTCAGAATGGTCATGTACTAGCATTGTTCCCCCTTTCCAGATACTAATGTATTTGTTGTTCCAGGTTATCCCACCTTACATCTCTTATCAAATAAATTAATACATGCTTATTACCTAGGGTCAGTTATCCACTGCTTCAAAACCTACTCACACAATAGATGTTTTGTTATCCTCAAACAAAACATTCTGTTGGGTACGATATGTGTAACCCATGGAGTTCCACTTGGCTCAAATAGTGGTTTAGTCTCTATTCTCACTTTACATTAACTTCCTTATAGGTTCATAGATTAGTACTAAGCTAACTGCCCTTACGAGCCATTTTAAGTGTAGTTAATTATCCCTTGTGAGACTCAAACCCTGCATCTTGTGTTTGTAAGGCAAACACCTTAACCATTAGGCTACCCTCCCAACCCTCCATAGGACATTCTTCATCCGAATACTACCTTATAATATTGTCCTGAGAGGACCCCACAGAACACAGCAATTAAACTTAGCTCATCAACATGACTTATCTCTTGCCAGCAACTGGCTTTGTGCCGGCAAGCATACTATTAATACTTAAAATCTACTGTAATGTTATTTGGTACTCACAAAAGACTAGCTTATATCAGTATGCCTGATACCAAGTCCCCAACAGTACCACACTACCTTTTACTAAAGAACAAAAATGTAGGAGACTATTCTCTTCAGTGGTCTCACAGTTTTAAAAAAATGTACATATTGAACCAATTACCAATAAGGTTTTTCAACAAGTAAAAATTGTCTATAGCATACTAACCTAACTATAGTTAAAGCACAGGACAATTATCATTAATGTTTTTATCCCAAGGAAAGAAAATGCTCTGCCAATCATAGTCCCATCGTCATGTTATATCAACACTTTAAGGGAGTCAAACACTATATCACAGGAAATGAAACTCACAGCCATAAACATCACCCCAACTGCCAGAAAAAAAGAGCAACATTCCAGTAAATCAACCTTTTTAAAGGGGGCTGAACCTCCATCACCACAGTCTTGGAATATCCTTCATCTGAAGCTGCTAAGCTCACAGGAAAGGAGAATTGCTGAAACAATTGTCTGCTTACAGAAATGTCATTTCTAAACATAACTAACAATATGTGTTCAGTTACCTGCAAACATGATAAATACATAGAACAAATCTCATCCTGTCTTCTTATTACATATATGTCCACAGACAGACTAACTAGAAGAGTTTGTAGGTGAAGCAGTCACTTAGATTTTCATCACTGACATAGAAAGCTGAAACCTTCCTTTTCATTTATCCATTAGTGGTGTTTGGGTGCTAATGTTTCTAAAGCAGCAGGTTCATGTCATACCTCTCGATCTCCCAAAATTCAGCAGAATGTCCACATTCTTTGTCTCATATTGTTGATCTGTCCCTCATAAAATTTGTGTTAAAGATTGAAGTCACTAAATAATGAAAGACATTTGAGTTTCAGACTGCATATCCTTCAGAAAATGTGTACCAATGCAAAACATATTATTCTTTACAAGTTTCTACAAGCAATATTTAAAATCAGTCCCTGATTCTGGACCTTTATCTTCCTATTATGTTTGGATTTGGCCAGAATTTTTGCATTCCTACATTCATAAATAATCTGTATCTAATAGGTGATACTTTAAAGTAAGGTAATTTCTACAAAGTGAAAAGAATATCAGTCAAATGAAAAGAAATCTGAGTCCTAAAACATTAACAACAGAAAGGACAACAAATCAATGCTGTCATTCCAAGGAATCAGGACATGCATTTGTATTTGAAGGACACTCATCCAAAATTGTTGCTGCATTTATTTCAAGCCCTTTAAACAAACCACATGTGCCTTCCTAAGGAAGCAGGGTTTAATTAACATTGCTGCATCACTGATAACAAACTTACATGTGCCCACTGACATGGCTCACACTTCAACTTGTTTGGGTCAGCTAACAGCACTTGCCATTATGAGACAGTATTGCGTTTAATATTCTCAGTCAGCTCAGTCCCAAATTAATCTACAAATTTTAACCATGTGCTTTTGAGATGACACTGTGCACTCTCTGACGTGCTTCTGAAATGACACAGTGCACTCTCTGAAGCAACCCAAAACAGTTTTTGTTTTCTTCTCTCCAATCTCCACCCAGGAGTTTGAATGGAGCATGTTTGCCTAGACATATGCCTTATCATTCCACTGTATGAGAAATGATTGGGCTCATTGCTTTATATTTTACCCATTATTGCTTGACTCTACCATTGCTAGAAACACTGTTTGATCACCGATTGTCTGTGTCATAGGCTTCTGTCCATCTATGCCACAAATAAAACTATATTTTCTAAATGAAATCCAAATTTTAAGCTTGACTTTGCTATTTTCCTAAGATTTCTGACTTAATTTACTTGCCAATACTAAAAAGGAAAAAAAGTTACTTTATAAACAACCAGCTTTAAAATTAAATATAAAAAGCAGAAATTCATACTAATCAAAACATGATATAAATGTAACTATCATTTTATGTAAGCAATGATGCCCAACAGGCTGTGTGTTATTGTGGAAATAATGCCTGCCCAGGGGTGTCCTTAGGTCCGACCCCACAGGTGGAGGGCCTCTACACTCCTGGAAGGGCATTATTTCCACAATAACACACACCCTGGAGGGTATTATAGTGCTTACAGAATAGGCTGTCTGTAAAATTGTTGTGTTTTATTTATTTTTTTATTGCTATTTTTTTTATATATCTTTAATGTAAAATAGTTCCACTGCCTAATGTTTCAGACTTGTTGTACTATATGTTAATAGTGTGAGAGGAAGCATTTTACACCCAGAAAATACCACTTTAAAAAAATATTCAGGTATTTACTTTATTTTTGGTCCCTTACTCCTAAAACATTTGGTTTGTTGCCAGTTGTTGGAAATTGAAGTTACTAAATAATGACATGCATTTGAGTTTCAGACTTTTACTTTCTTCAGAAAAATCATGCTAACACAAATCCTTTTATTGAAGCAAGTTTGTAATTTTATGAGCAATAATTAAAATCTGTTCCTGTTTTTGAGTCTTTGCTCCCCCTTCATTTTAGGGTTTATCCATATTTCTTCAGCTGAAAGGTCCAGAGGTATGCCCAGTTCTTTACTGCTGCTGCTGCCAGTGGTCAGTCTCACTCTCTTAGTCTCTCTCACACGCACATGTCTGTTTCAGAGAATGTATGCTAACACAAATCCTAATATTCAAGTAAAATATGTTCCTATTTTGAGCTTTTGTCCCCATTTATTTTAGGCTTATCCAGATATCTTGAGCTAAAAGTCAAGAGCATACCTCTTGTCCAGATTTTTGCAGACTGCTCCGATTTTGGCTCATAGATTTGGTCCCTTACTCATAAAATTTGTAGTTTTCAGGGAAATCACTGGAGATTGAAGTCATTAAATAATGACAGACATTTAAGTTTCAGACATCATATACTTCAGAAAATACATTCTAATGGAAACCCTTTTATTCTAGCAACTTTCTAAGTTTATAAGAGTAATATTTAAAATCTGCCCCTATTTTTGGTCCTTTGTCCCCCTGTTATTTGGGATCTGTCCATATTTCTTGTGCCAAGAGGTTGAGAGGTATGGTCGAGAGGTACACAAACCTCTTACCTGATCCAACTGCCAGAGATCAGTCAATCACTATCACTCTTCACTTTCTGTCTAGAATACACGCGCGAGCACACACACACACACACACACACACACACACACACACACACACACACACACACACACACACACACACACACATACACACACACACACCACGTGTGCGCACATTCTCTTCTGCTTTCATGCACACATTCACTCACACACAGACAGAATCACTCACACACAGACAGAAACACAAACACACATATACACACGCACACATGCACGCACATGCACATGTGCACACATACGCACGTACGTGCACACACACACACACACACACACACACACACACGCACATGCACACACACACACACACACACACACACACACACACACACACACACACACACACACACACACACCCTCAATTTTTTGAATTCATTTATTTTTTTTAGTTTAGCTAAACAGCAAAAGTGCTCCTCAGTGAGTGTAAGATAATGGCTCGATCTCTCTCTCTTTCTCTCTCTTACACACACATATACTCATAGACAGACATAAACACATACACACACGCTGTATTATTATCATTTATTTTTTTATTTTTTATTTTACACTTGCTAAACAGCAAAAGCACTACTTGGCAAATGTAAGATAATGGCTCAATCGATCTCTCACTCATACATGCATACACTCACACACAGACATAAAGTCATGCACGCACACATTTTTTTTTTTATTTTAATTTTTTCCCCTTATTCTACACTCATTAAACAGTAAAAGAACTGCTTAGTGAGTGCAAGATAATGGCTTGATTGATCTCTCACTCTCATGCATGCATATACTAACACACAGACATAAAGACATACACACAAACATTTTTATTTTAATTTTTTTTTCTTTCTTATTTTACAGTCTCTAAACAGCTGAAACAAAATAATGGCGACCATTAGGTTTTTTGCATCCCAGCTCCACAGCAGCTTGATATGCTGCCTTGAAGAGGCTGACTTATTTTTCAGTGGGCATTACCTGCAGAGTAACACCCTGCTGGAGAACGTTCATTCTCCAATTGGTGCATGGTCTATAGGTCACCCATTCTCTAGGCAAGCAATACTGACTGACAGGGTGTCTGTTAATGTGTATTTAATGCCTGCCCAGGAGTGTTATGAGGCCCTCAGTGGCCTCTATACCCCTGTAAGGGTGTTAATTATACATTAACACACACCCCAGAGGACATTATTGCCCTTAGAGAATGGAGTCTCTGTAAAATTGTTGAGCTTTATTTGCTTATTTTTTTAAGTACTATATTATTTTTTAATATATTTTTTATGTAAAATAGTTCCTCCACCTAATGTTTCAAATTTGCTGTAGTATATGGTAATGGTGCTGGAGAAAGCATTTTACATCCAAAATATAACACTTTAAAAATGTCCGGGTATTTTATGATACTGCTGTAGTTGTTCTGTAGGGTTAACTATTGCCCATTTATCTGAAGAGCAGCTTAGCGCTTAATATCTTTGATTATTTTGCTCTGTCACATATTTACCCCTAAACATTGAGGTTTAAATGTCACCAAACAGCACTAGTAATTATAGTTAATATACATTTTATTTCTCATATAAAATGCTTGTAAATGCAAATGCAAATTGTTTTATTTCAGTACATTTCTAAGTGAATAATACCAACAAACTCACCTCTCAGGTGTTCCAGATTTTTACTTATGAATTTGTTCTGCCTAATTCTAAAATCGTTGACATTTTCAGTAAAGATGGGTGATTATAGTGATATCTTTTAACAGTATCATAGTATGAAGAACCTTCCTCATTCTGACTACTTCCATGTTGTTCCACACCAAGAGGCTCTAACACACATTCATTGTTAATAATGTTGTTTTAACAAATATGCATGGTAAATAATATTGATTAGTTCATCAACAGAATGTTTTGTCATCATGAAGAAACAAATATTAACCATAAGTATTTAGTAAGGTTCCTATATTTTGATCTTTGAAAGCTAGGGTTCCACATTTTGAAGACTGAAGGGTAAAAACTATGATGCTTAACATGTGAAGGTGGCTTTTGCACTTAAGCAGCCTAACTTCAGAAACTGCATTCTACTTCTAGTTCTTATTCTGTCAACTTTCCGAGACAATAGTACCAATATTTAAAGTATACCCCTGTGGGGGTCTTCCTCTGTGATACACGACACAAATGATGGAGAGCTATATACATTTTGACAGAAAGTCCAGACTTTTGTCTCGTATTTTGAGCTGTTCCTCATAAAATGTGTGGTTTTCTGGCAGATCACTGAAGTCTGAAGTCACTAAATAATTACACACATTTAAGTTTCAGACTTCATATCCTTCAGAAAATGCATGGTAGCAGTAATCCTGTTGCTTTTATGAGCAGTATTTAAAATGTGTCCTTATATTGAGGGCTTTGTCCTCCCATTATTTTGGGCTTAACAAGCATGAAATAATGGCAGCCATTAGTTTTTTTCTGCCTGAGCTCTACGGCAGCTTGATGTGATGCTATGAAGCAGCAGACCCATTTTTCAGTGAGCATTATGTCTATATTAAAACCCTGCTGAAGAATGTTCCTTTGCCAATCAGGATGCGATCTACAGATTGCCCATTCTCTAAAAGTGCAACAAAGTACTCTGGCATGTGATTTTTTTTCTGCTAAGAGCACACTCAGTTACCAAATAAAATGTCTGACTATGAACAGCACAGCACTGATTATTATTAATTGCAGGTAATGGGGTGGTCATATAAATAAAATTCCACTTTCCCTCTCCTTTATTGTTTCATAATGGTATTGGCACTTCATTACTTCAAGCAGTAATTATTTATCAATCCAGTCTAATGCTTTAAATGAGATAAGTAAATCAAGGCAGTCCATCCACATTTTGTGTGATGCTATTGATCATTGTTATTTTCAAAGCCAGTGTTCAGCCAATTATGCTTAAACATAAACTGTTATGGGCCATACCTGTAATGATTTTTTAGACCAGTAGGCTGATGCTGTGTATACAGATCAACAGTATGTTTTATAGGCATGGTTCACCATGTATATAAGAAACATGGTAGCTTATGTCTGGTGTGATGTGCTATTATGATTTTCATTCATGAACAGAACCATGCTCATGACATTGGTCAACTTTTGCTCAGGTTTTGGAAATACTGCGTGTGCTGGGGCATGTGAATGTACTGGGTATGGTCATTGTATTTGAGCATATTCATTGTGCTGTAGATTCCTACAGCACACTGAGTGATGCCCTTTTCTATATGGACTGCCAACCGAATTCAGAATGGTGCAAAACATGGCAGCTTATTATTCTTTTTAATATGTAAAATAATTTCTGTTTGACAACAGTTTCCATCTCAGGATTTGGAAGTTGAAATAAAAAAAAATAGTGGCGAGATAGAGACAGAGTAAGTCTATAAATGGGAGGATTGTTTGTCAAAATTAAACATGAAGTTGATGTTGAAATCCAAAACATCTTCAAGTGTGGGGGTGCCATACCTGTTGGTATTGATTATTGTGGGGGGGTGAGTGTGTGTCTTTATGAGTGTGTGTGTGTGTGTGTGCACTTGCGTGTGTGTGTGTGTGTGTGTGTGTGTGTGTGTGTACGTATGTGTGTGTGTGTGTGTGTGTGTGTGTGTGTGTGTGCATGTGTGTGTGTGTGTGTGTGTGTGTGTGTTTGTGTGTGTGTATTCAGAGCTGTAACAAAGAAGCTGATACCACAGCCAACATACATGTTTTCACCTTGCTGTTTAATGCCATCTTATAAACTGCCAAGGCAGACAGGAATACAATGTCTGGCTGACAACTGGAAAGGAAAACAGACATATAGATGGTGGACAAACACAAACTGGGTGGTGATTACTGACCCATGCCAAATACCATGCTGTTCTGGAGATACTCACATATTTTCCTGCCCTGATGATCCTGGATGGGGAGAGCCCATTTGTAAGGGGGAACAAAGTCTCTACCTGTTCTGTGGTCAAAGCCAGACACAATTATAAGTATTTCATCTACTGAAGGAGATGCTCATCTAGACCCCGACACCTCCATCTCCCTAACTGCAGCCTTTACCAGGACCTAAAGCTTAAGATGGTGGCTTACCAGGATGCCATGCCCTGGGGTGCCACCACTCCCACCATTTGAAGCAGTCCTTGCAGAGACAAGAGGTGATGGCAATCTGTCCCACACCTGTCTTGATTGGGGTCAAGTTGTCCCAGGTTCTACTGGATCTGCAGGGACAAATGGAAAAAAAAGAGGGAAAGACAGAGAAAGGGAGATGACAAGATGTCTCATATGTTTAATAGAAAATGATTTTATTTCACTACAAAAATGAGATCAGTGATAATTTTAGTCAGAAGTCTTAAATTGGCAGTAGTGAAATATATGACTGCAATTAATTATTTTAGCAGTAAATACCAACTACTGCTGGTTCAGTTTCAGGTCTGCTATCATTTCAAAATTATTAATCCTTGTAATACTGTACTTCCTTACCATGACTGAGTAACTATATGAATTTCTGGAATTAAATGACATAACCCTCAAAATACATCTATATTTCCTGACCACTTCTTCCTGCTGCCAGAAAGAATGCTAAGCTATATATAGGTTGCAAAGTATGTGTAAGTAACTTTTCAGTTTTTATTATGTTTTATTTTTATTTTATTGATATGTTTTTATATTGTTATTGATGGTAAATCATACTTATGAAGTCAAGGAGCCACTATGCTACATCCTCATGTACCAGGCACCATTGATAACCACTTCATTAGAAGCTATGAAAATAAGACAAAAATTAAGGAGTTTTGGAAAGTGACTGATTATTGTCTGCGCAGTTTGTTTCAAATTGGTGCAATTACAATACTTTCAACTTGCATGTGTGCAGTTTTTCCCCACATCTGCTTGCTTAGAATGCGTACATAGCTGTAAAGTTTGTGTTACATCCCCCCCACATTTTTCCTCCATAATTCATGTATTAACAAATGAAACATATATAAAAAGAATGCTGCTGAGATGTCATGGAATTAATATTATTTATTAAACTTTATAAAAGATAAGCACTTTCATTTATTTAATACTGGACTTCATCAAATAAAATAAACCACCGCATGACACCATTATATACTCCTGTCATTCAATTAATTGGACAATCAAAATCACATGAACCATTGCCTTCTACAATACAATTCCTTCCCAGCGTGAATTAAAAAATGAAATGTTTTTTTATAAAGTTTAATGAAGTGGTATTAGTTTTACAACAGCTCAGCGGCATTCTTTTTAAGTATTTTAGTTATTACGCTGTGGATTTGTCCTGGTCAAATGAAATATATAATTCTGAAAATGATGTAACATATAAATCTGTAAATGTAAATAAAATTCTAAAGCATAAGACATTGAAAACACTTATGTTTAAAGTCTTCCTAGTCAGTAAATAAGGTATCCATTCTGAAAATTATATGTTATGGATGCTTGAAGGCATAACTCCCTCTTAGCTTTCAAAATCATAGCAGAAAAGTAACAAAAAAACATAGCACAGGGTCCAGAATCATAATACTGAAGATATGCTTATGGATAAATTCACTACCCTGGGAATGGGGACATAATACGTAGTCCTCACAATGCACAACACTTGTAAAATTAGGACATTTATGGTGCTAGCAAATGCACAATTATATGGCTACACTAGAAATATATCCTTACTGCATTGTAACAAGCTGCAAATGCACACTCACAGTACAAAAACAGCCAATCAACTACCCTTGCAATAAAAAATCATGAGTGTATAATCTGTAAGACGTAAACTGTACTCTCCTACAAACCCATAGTCTCTTAAGTGTAAACATATGACTTGTAAATAGAACCAAGAAAGTCCAAATCTCAATGATGTCTGAATATGAATGACAAGCAAAACACACACACACACACACACACACACACACACACACACACACACACACACACACACACACACACTGCACTCTGTATCTGATCAGATGAAGGCTTCTTGTAAAGCTATCATGATGGCACTATTAATGCCACTATACTTGGTATTTATAAGGGTAGCTGCCACCAGTTTCTTCACATCTCCTTCAGTAGAATGTTAAAATTTCAGTGGTGTACAACACAGATTCTCTTGTCTAGTTTAATTTAAAGTTAATGCTACTAACACTTTCTAAGTGCATTAGGAAGTTGTGTGTGTGTGTGTGTGTGTGTGTGTGTGTGTGTGTGTGTGTGTGTGTGTGTCTGTGTGTCTGTGTGTCTGTGTGTCTGTGTGTCTGTGTGTGTGTAGTGAATTGGCGGGTAGTTTGAGGGGACACTACCTTGTTTTCATCTAGGTGTGTTACAATTATTACCTGAACCAAAGCTGACCACACTGTAGAAATCACAGATACTTAAATAAAATTTTATAGAGCAGTGCAATAGAATAGGTTGCACAGGTGGTCATTAGCTATATAGAAATTCTCTTCACAAAAGATGTCCAGCTGGCATTACAAATCTATTTTTAACTAATCCAGTTATTTGCTAATCACAGCTTGCAAAAATAGAGATGACTGCCCAAAACAGCAAGAGAAAGGATAGAAACTACAGCAAGGAAAAAAGCTCTGTAATTGCAAACTGATATTACATGGCATTTTTACATTTTTTAGTGGTTTTAATTCCTGTTACCATGAATTATACTGATGCAAAAGAAACATTGGAACCAACTTCATCGAGTGAAATCATAGCTGCCTGCATGTGTTGTTGTAAGGGCATGCCTGTATGCGTGTTGCTATTACCTAAGGATATGCTCCAATCACTGCTGTAGAGTCTGCAGGCATAAACTGACAAAAACTGCCTGCACTCCAGAAAACGCACCCAGTCATGTAACATATATCAGATAAACATATCTGTTAAGCAGACAAACGGAAACCAGTAAAATGCACAAAAGCAGTCCGGACAAACACCGTAAAGCCCAAAAAAATGTTAAAGACCTTATTGTGAAGGCTGTTTGCAATACAAGCTGTAACACTGAAATTGAAATCCACTTGCACGTATAAAGCCACACTGAAGTCGGAAAAAACTTAAACCTTAACGCACTTTATTGTTAAAACAAGCGTTTTCGCTGTGGTTAAAACTACAGCTTCATCAGAGGCAAAAGTAGAATGCAGTGTCAGAGTCAGGTTTTTATACAACACACCCACGCCTTAATTAGTAATGCAATCACAATGAAGGCGTGTTAGCAGCATTTCTTGCAAAAGTAAATTCAGGGAATGAAAGCTCTGTTTAGGAGCATTCTCAAAAGTATGTAGTTTCATACTTTTAAAACAGTTGGAAACCATAAAACATTGATGCATCAGCAGTTTGTTACATTCATACACCAAGCAAATGTGCATTAAAAGCATGAAAGTGTGTAAGAAATATATACACAATAAAAGCAGTCTAAAAACAATGCATAACAGTTCTGCATATAAAAAATAAACATATCTCCAAACTACAAAACTGCCCCAAAAACAAGCATCTGAATGAGTGGTACTGCAGACTGAACAAATGACATCTGTAACTAGCCACAGTTCTGGGAAACCCATTACTTCCTTTGTATTTTAATACAGTGCATTTCATTAATTAAAATAAATAAATTAATAATTCTTGCATTTGATGTTGCTCCACTGCTTCCCCTTATTGCCTCATCAATCAAAGATGGCGCCTTTTCTGAACCTATTATCTCTTTTTTGGACTGATTGTTTGCTGACCACGGTCATATTTGGCAAGCTGGCTGTAGCAAGAACTGGTTCTTTATCATTATCTCTGGTCTCTGGGCTAACATGAACATCGCGGCAATTCAACAGGTTTTAGCATTAAAGTGGAAGATTCAGATGAAGCTGATACCATCTTTTCACCTGCTTTGTACAAATATGTGATTCGATAAATGGGTAGATATGCAGTAGTTAGTCCCTTTAATGAGGGTGGAGTAATAAAAAAGTTTCTGATAACTGATGTATATAGTGAGATTAATACAGTCAAGGCAAAACAGTGTAACTTCTCATTTTGGTAATTATTAGTATAATCAAAACTTATGTGAAATATAATTGGAAAACTGATATAGTGTTTGTGCCCTCTCATAACCATTGTGAATACACAATCCGAATGAACCCATGTTCAGCGAGTTCCAAAGGATGAAATGAAAACACTGCACAACTGAAATGCTATGTAAAATCACCTTATTTCATTAATGTTTCTGCTGTTCCTGGATAATGCCTGTAGATGGAAATAAAAGACACATTAGTAAAGTAAGATCAAGTTTATGTGCTAGTCATGCAAATAAATGCATAATCCATAACAATGTGTGTACACTCTCCTCCTTCAATAATGACACCTTCATTAGCTACCTCAACAAATACAACTGGGATATTTCAAATACTTACCCCTAAATGATGGCACAATTCCCTTTACTAACACATTCTTTAACATACTAAATGAACTCCTATCAGATCAAATCAAATCCAACCTCATCCTATGGCTCACAAAAGAAACCAGATGACTCATGCCAAATAGATATAAAGCTTGGAAAGCAAGGTATACTGACAAAACACAAAAAATGGCAATATTATAGACAGCTTAGGAGCCTTTCTAAAAAAAAAAACAGATAAAATGAAATACTTTTCCAAGCTCCAAGACAACCACCAACAGAACTCTTAAGTTTTTCTAGAATGCAGTCAAAACACTATTACACCTAGGTCAAACTATGACTCTTTCACCAATTACCAACAATACCTTAGTCCCTATAGCTACTCAATTTAATACACATTTCATACATTCTGTCCTCTACCTACTTAAAAAACAAACCACCCACCAGCCTCACTATCCAAAACAGTATTAATCATTCTAAAATACTTTTTTTTCCCTCCAATCAGTATCTATCTCTTCTACCATAAACACACACACACACACACACACACACACACACACACACACACACACACACACACACACACACACACACACACACACACCAGCTGCTGAAAACCTGCCACCACAGTATCTCAGAATCACTGCAGATGCTACAGCATCATACCCTGTATCGATTCTCATAAATTCATCAGTTACAGAAAGCTACATCCCTGCCATATGGGAAAAAATCCCACAGCATGCCTCTACATAAAGAGTGAACATCCACCATCCTCTCCAGTTATAACCTATAGCCATTCTACCTCCACCCTCCAAAATATTAGAAAAAATACATTCATTCCCAACTCCTTTCCCATCTTGACAGTAACAATCTCCTCTCCAGCACTCTACATGATTTCTGACCTCACCACAGCACCTCTACTGCTCTGCTCAGTTTTAATGAAATCATAAACTTTAATGGAAACACTGGCTACTTAGTATCTTCACTCTTTTTAGACCTGTCAAAACATTTGACACAGTGTCACACCAATGCCTGCTTCATGAACTATTCTTCTTAGGACTCCTCCAGTAATCCCTTAGTTGGTTTCACAGCTATCTCACCAACAGAATCCAGGCTGTAAAATGAAAAGAATATCTCCCCCCTTTCTGTCTGTCTGGTGGTGTACCTTACAGACCTATTTGAGGCCCTTTACTATTCAGCTTACTCACTAATAATCTTCACAAAGCTACCAAAGAAGCCTTCATAGTACAATATGCTGATGATGTCACACCCATATGCTCTGCACCAAGTCTACCGCTACTCCACAAGATGACCCAAGACTTCTTTTCCTCTGTTGAGGCCTGGCTAGATGACTACCAACTACTTTTAAATGTAAAAAAAAAAGAAAAAAAAATAATACTGCTTTTATTTAAATCTCCATCAGCACAGAAACAATCTTTCAACATCAAGTCAGCAAATAATTCCTCAACTGAAACAGTTTCCAACAAAAAAAAAAGTCTTGGTCTTTTAATTGATGATAGCTGAAAATATAATCAGCACATCACACAATGCATCAAGAAAAGTTACCAAATGTTGGGATTCCTGTTCATAAACAAATCCTTTCTTATTGACTACTTTAAGAATTCTTTACCAACATCTTATGTTCTCCCTTCACTTTTCTTTGCAGCACCAATCCTGACCAACCTTCACTCCACCTTAAAAAATCAGCTAGAGATTTGCTACAATAAAATACCTAAGTTTGCATCCTACTTACCAAAACGTTCATACCACTGCCTAGCACTGAAGCACCTATACTGGCTTGAACTACCTTACTACCTTATCTACTCCCAGCTGCTTAGTGTCCACAAAATAACACAGAAACCCGACACCTGCTCATCACTACAAGACATCCTCAAACACTACCTCCCCCTAGGAATCTCCACTCACAGAATATCTCCTGTCCAGGCCCAAGTCTCATAACAGTACAGGCAACTCACTTTACTCAACCTATATTTGTATGCACTGGAACTCCATCCCACCCACCCTAAAACAAGACAACATTAGTACATATTTCAAAAACATAGTCAAAAACACTTAGATTCATCATGGCTATGCTCATGCTCCCATCCTAACTAAATCCACCTTTCTGTTTCTCTTCCATTACCAATCTCTCTATCAATCATCCTGACTCTTTTACCTTACTTATCTATGTCTCTTTCTCTTTCATTCCCACTACTTCTCCTATAACTAGCCTTTATCCATAATCCCCTCCTACTAATACCCCTTCCTTCCTTAACCACCTCATCATCTTACCAATTTACTGGTATCCATAGCTCTCAACCTCTGGGCACAAAAAGTCTGGGCCAAGCCAAAAATAATAGGGGACAAGGCCCCAAAAATAATGACAAATTTCAAATATTGCTCCTATCAATTTAGAAAGCTGATAGAATGCAAGGTCCTGTGTTATCATAAATTTTTCTGAAGGATATGAAGTCTGAAACTCAAATGCTTCTCATTATATAATTACTTCAGTCCTCACTTATTTGCCACAAAAATCCAGAAAACGACAAATTTTATGAGGAACAGACCAAAAATATGAGACAAAAATCTGTACATTCTGCAAAAATCTGGACAGTTGAGAGCTATGCTGGTATCTCACCCTGTCCACTAACAGAACATTTTCTAATTATGTTTTTCTTGATTATTTCTACTTATACTCTTTCTCTTCCTCTATTTTCTGTTCCTGTTGTAGTGACACCCAACCTCATTAATGTCAATATACATATACTGAACCCATGTGCATTATCACAGCTCTTGTATCTCCAGCCATTATATGTTAGCATGAATTTGTCTTCTGTAAAATAATAAATCTTATGAAGTAGATGATAAACATCTTTAGTATTTGTCTTAATACTACCTGCAAAGTAATGCTTAAAATGGCTATTTTTTATGGGTTTATATTAGAACATCAAAGTATTACTACATCGAATGTGCTAATATCGAACCATTTCACTCGAAACACCACAACATCGAACACTCAGAACAGCAAATTTTTTCCCAGGGAAAAAATTCACTGTTCCAACAAACATACACACAAGCACACCAAAATACATAATCCACACACATACACTTCACAAATCCCTACACTAAACCATACATACACTACTAGCTATCCACTTACCTTAACCCAACCCTAACCCTAAGGTCCGTAACTACTGCACACTCACCTTACCCGCTCCCTAACCTAAAGTCCCTATCGCACACTCACCTTACCCGCTCCCTAACCCTAAAGTCCCTATCGCACACTCACCTTACCCGCTCCTAACCCTAAGGTCCCTATCACACACTCACCTTTGTTCGCACACTTACCTTAACCTGGTCCGTAACCTTTGCTCCACAGTCAAGGAAATAGCAAAGCTGCAGAACCAGCCCAATGAATACTTTCCCTAGGAAAGTATTCGATATTCTGCAGCTTCGCTATATTCAGCGGTTGATGCAAAGGGTTTGATATTAGTACATTCGAAGTAGTAATACTTCGATGTAGTAATATAAACTCAATTTTTATTGTTAGTCATTGTAAATATATAATTTATCTGGAGTTTTTCTCCCTGGACATCTGCTAAAAATGGGACTTGTGCCCTGTTGGACTTTCCAAATAAATAAAAGACAATAAATAAATAAATAGGATGGCTGCTTGAAGTAGAAGGAAGCAAAACCTGATATACCGGGTGAAGTGTAAGAACAAGACAGCAGTGAAACTAGGAATATTGCTCATAATCAACTGATATTTTTTTTCCTAAGTTTATCTTGGAACTATGAATACCCCCCCCCCCCTAAAAACGTAGCTCTCAACTCTCCCTGATTTTGCAGAATGTGTCTGACTTTTGCTTCACGTTTCTGTACTTTCCCTCAAAATCAGGAAAAATTACAGCCAGTCAGTAATGCCAGACATTATTGATTCAAACTTCAGAAGATGCATGCTGTTGCAAAACCTGTTGATTTATTAACTTCCTAAGTGAATTACAGTAATAGGCAAAAATATCCTTCATTTTTGAGCTATGGTCACACCGTAATTATTTTTAGTTTCTCTATTCTTGAGCAAAGTAGGAGGAGTACCTAAAATAATGTTTTTATGTTTGCAGTTGTCAGTTTGTATTTAGCTGCAACTTGTCATTGGGGTCAGTGTTGCAAAAGAAGAAAATGACCAACCTATCCAGATGAAGCTGCACTTCAGAATACTTGAACATTCTTAAGAGGCCCCCACAGCCTGCCCACTCAGCTATTTATAGCTGTTCATAGGTGCAGCAATTGCCCTTCTGAGTGCAGTATGTAAGTAATAAGTTAACTAAATACAATTATAAATGAGTATTTCAATACACAGACTGAGTTATGACCATGGTAATGTAGCACAAGTAACAGCATCAGCAGCAGTAAATGGTTATTGCAGAAGTGTAACAGCTATCACATTCCAGTAATTCTCTGTGAATCTGTAATAAAAATGAAACAGAAGTCAGCAAATAGTTCCTTCATGTATGTGATATACAAACCTTTGCAACAGTCATGCCCTTGGCATAGTCAGTTTACTATAGTTTAAAAAATTACAGTCTTAGTACACTCTGCAGAATGTATACATATATATATATATATATATATATATATATATATATATATATATATATATATATATAAAAAATCTTCTTCTTTCGGCTTTTTCCCGGTTAGAGGTCACCACAGCAGATCACCTGTCTGCTCATGACTGGCAGTGGAGTTTTACAGTGTCGAGATGCCAGCCCGGCCCCCAACCTTAAACAGAAGGCACACACATGCACATACTCACACCTAGGGCCAATTTAGAGTTTCCAATCCACCTACAACATGTCTTTGGGATGAAACCGGAGCACCTGGAGGAAAGCTATGTGACAACAGGGAGGACATGCAGACTCTGCACAGAAGGCACCCCAGTTGAGGATCAAACTGGAGAACCTCTTGCTGTGAGGCAGCAATGCTAACCGCTGCACCACCATGGCTAATATATACATATATGGGTATATATTAAAAGACCGAAGAGGTGTTTCATTGAACACCTCTTGGTCGACACATAAAGAGTGAATGCACTAAAGCGTGAATGCTCAAAACAGTGATTTCTTTCCCTAGGAAAGAAATCGCTTGGGCATTCCTGTGTGTTTGCCCCTTTCCCCACTGTAGTGCGATCTTGAAGTTGGTTAATTTTGTTAGCGAGGGGTGTGGGGGCACAGCCCCCCATGTTATGTTTGAAAGTGTGTGTGTGTGCTAGTGACTTCTTTCCCAGGGAAAGAAATCGTTGTTTTGAGCATTCACGCTTTAGTACATTTGCTCTTTATCTGTCGACCAAGGGGTGTTTGATGAAACACCTCTTTGGTCTTTTAATATAGACCAACATATATGTACGTATATATGTAGATAGACAGACATATTATTTATTAATGCATTAGAAATGGAAAAGAACTCTGGCCTTCACTCCCAAACCTCTGCTATCCACTGAGTTAGTTGGTTATCCCGCACCTCTATAGGTCATCATATCTGTGCCTGCACTGCATCCCTTGTCAGGATATACCAGTTAGGGATGTAATTTCATCCCCCAGATTTGTCCAACTGTCTGTTTTCTTCCTGATCCATCATCAAAAGGATGTAGCTCCAAGATGGTGCTAACCTTGATCTCAGTCTCTTTAGGATCTTAATGTTAAGAAGTAATCCCCCTTTCAACACTTAGGAGCAGTGCCAGTTAATACAGATCTCAGCAGGGCAAAACCAAGTAAATGGAGAAGAGTTAAGCAAATACTCCACCATTACTTAGTCCCATACAAAAACAGAAGCACAAGAGAAGTCTGAGGTTTCCTAATCTTTTCAAATAATCTGACTTTGTTTGCCTTACATAAGTTCTTTTGCTCATAGACTTCTTCAGAAATATAAGTGATTTTTTTTTACTTTTAAATGTGTGCACTTCATAACATAGCCTCAGGGAGTAGGAGGTTTCAGAGTAGCCCACAGGAAAGGAGGAGCTGAGATTGGCGTGGGACCAGTTGCAATAACCAAACAAGAATATAAAAGTAGACCCAGGACAAGGTGAAAGAAACAACCATAATTTACATATGGATTGTTGTTACAGAGATTCTGTAAAGGGAAAACAACATAAGGTCAGCTACAGAACCTCTTACTACATTTCGTAATACCAAGATAGTAGGAAAAACCTGAATAGTTCCTCTTTTTGAAAGGTAAAGCACACACACTGAATAGTGGTGTTTGGATAAATGGTTAAAGTCTTCACTTTCTGGACCCAAGGTACAGGGTTTAATTCTAACCTTTGGGTCTAGACTTAAAATGGCCATTCAGGGCTATTAGTCTAATACACATCTGTGTATGTTATCGGTGTAGAACCATGTTTTACTTCTACACTCAGCCCATAAAAGAAGGGATCAGCCTGCTTTTAAGAGGCTTTTGAGTCCCTTTAAACCAGAGGTAAAAGTGTGGGTATTTACAGTTAAAAATATTTTAAAAACTTGACAGAGTATCTCATCTAAGTCATGTAAGTGGGTTAACAGACTATCCATTTACCATTTCTGAGCCCAAAATTATAGGGCTGAGTCTGCTAAGGTGAACCAGCTCTCCCTTTTAAAAATGTCATTTTTTATGATATCTACTTAAAAAAGCACATGCCTGATGATAATACTTTACTAGTAAAAGTAACCCTGGTCCCCGAGTCCATGCCTGGAGAGAGTTCCAAACTTTAGAATGAGACCCACCCTGGATTTACTAATCTTCCGTGCAGGACTAGCTCAGTCCTGCATGGAAGCGACCGTTTAGGAGCAGGACAACAGCGTGCCACGCATATTAATGAGGTGCACTGCCGGAGCTCCTAGGCTTACACAGAGCATGTAAGAGTGCAGGGGGTGTGTCTGAGAGCAAAGTTCTCAAAATAAACACACCCCCGCAATGCAGAACAGCAGAAAGGGGTATGCAATGAGCGAGACTGCTCACAGGTGACCGAATATCCCTACCAACAGTCCCCCTTCTGTATAACAGCAACAGAATGTAGAAATAAAATGAAGAAGCCCTTTTTTTATTTTTAAAATCTGATTACAGCTAACCATAGGTGCGCGGGTGTGCCCAACGCTTAGCTATGGTTAAACCAGCTTAAATGGCTGAAGAGGATAACACGGAAGATATATGAAAATGAAGCAGCATAGCAATAGTGTGGTGGGCAGAACATTTGCCTGATGAGCAGGCATTCCCGGTTTGAGTCCCACTGTAGCACATTAGATTTTACATAACAAAGCATGTTCTGACCAATATTTTTGTTGCATAACCCATTAAATAACATATTTATGAAATGGAGTACTGCAGTAAATGCATATGTGAGGTGTCAGTGTCATAATGAATAAGGCACTAGTAAACAGGTTTAAGCACAAATAAGCAGTAGTAAGCATAATTAAGCATTAGTAGGCAGCCCTAGGGTCGTTTGCGTGGCGGTAAGCAATGCCTACACTGGCTAAGCAATTCTAAAGCTAACCCTCTGTAAGTAGATATAATGGCAGGTTAGCAGTGCTTACTGTCATGCTAACCCACTTACAACTGCACACAAGTGCCTTAATAACACTGTATCCAATGGTCCTTGTTCTGCCCATCAACAAAATAAACAGCCATGCAGGTCTCGAACCCAGGACCCTATATACCATAGTCCCAGTAGCTATCTAACAAGCCATCACAGAAGTACAGAAAAATGAGGTAGTAGCAAACAAGTCCTCACCATAGTATAACCAAACTGAACCTGTGAAATGCATTAGTGTACAGTCATATGTGCCATAACCCACTATGTAACACAAATATGTGAACTGGAGTACAGCAGTAAGCCCAGAAGTGAGGTGTAATTGTAATAGAGTGTTGAAGTCCCCAATAAAACACAAGAACCCCACAGAGTGTATGTACACATTAATCATGGATACCAGGCATACATATAAGGTGTAATGAATAATAACACAATGCCAAAAAGGCATTATAATGAAAGTCTAATGTAAGCAATGCTAAGCATTGCGCAAGCTAGCTTAGGAAGTGTGAGCAATTTGTAGACCAGCTAACACATTGTGCCCAGTGGTATACCCCTTTAAACAATGCCAACCCTGGGTAAGCAGGTTTGCTCACAGCGTAGCCTTTTCAAAACTGGCCAATCATGGAAAAGTGTGGGAAATCAGCCCTACTTAAACACAAGAGTCGAGAATACATCTCATGACTGGTTGTAACTTCCCCTTGCAGGCACTATGGCAGTAAGTGGAAAAGGTGTGCACTTCTGGGCGCAGCTCTGGTGCATCCAGGAGTCCAAGGTCATGGCAGGACTCCTAGTTAAAGACCATGCTCAGAGACTGCTGCAGAGCCAGTACCAGGGTTCCCAAAATAAGGCAGAGGCCAGGAACCATCTCACCCATGACCTCCCCAGTGTGGAGAGCAGGTCAGGCACCACTATGCCGACCTGAAGCGGCATAAGGGGGAACTATTGGAGGAGTGGCACCAAGAGGCTAGATGGCAGGGGATGTTCCAGCTGTGTGTAAGTATCACCCCAGTATGTGTGTAATAATTGCCAGCTCAGGTATATCATGGATAGGTATGGCTAAATATTCCTCTTATGTCCCCCACATCTGCAATGGAGCAGGCCGCGAACCAGAAGGCCCACATCTGTCGCCTGGCGAGTTTGCGATGTGAGGCAAGTCAGTAATATTCATGCATTTACTGTCATAGGAAATAAAACTAAAAGTAGTACTAAATCAGTTGTCAGTATAAAACCAGTATTGTTCAAGACGAGTATGCAACTGAGATGTGAACTGTTGTTTTTCTTTTTAGCACACACAGCCATGGTTTGAATCCTGCCAGTGGTAGTAGTCTGCATACAGAATCATACCCCACAACTGTGCAGATATGTCCAGAATGTCTATTAAAGTGGCCCATATCTATCGCCTATCAACCTGTCCCCCTGAGAAATCAGTGGGATGATCCCAGACGTATAGGCAGCAAACAGGACATACAACTGATTGACACACATCTATGACAACAAACCTGGCACACTAGCAACTCCCCAATACCTTATGTGACTAAGAAGCCATGTATGTCCCATTTACACCCCATCTTGTTAAGCTGTGGTCAGAGTGTGTACAGTAACAGAGTGAAATGTATGTGCATAATGGTAATGTGGAACCTGGTACTCTGTGTGGGAACATTCAGGTAGTGCTAATAAACATTCCTCCCACAGGTCTATCAGATACCAGCACTGTGCCCAAAAATACAAGAATGATATGCAGTTGCTCTGAATAATGAGGTATTACACATCACTGTCACCCACACTGTCCTACAACATATAACTGTGTAGGAAATCTGTATAAGAGTGTTGTTATACAAGGTCAGAATGCAAGAGCACTGGGGGTTAATAAGACAGAAAGCAGATAGGAGCTATAGAGCAATATCTATAGAGCAGACACAACTGTGATAGACAGTGTTTAGGTTGTAGCAGACATAGTCATGGTCTGAATCCTGGGAGTGGAATTAGGGTGCATACAGAATCATGCCCCAAAACTGTACAGATGAGGCCAGAATGTCCAGTATATGGGTCCATATCTGCTGCCTGTCCCCCTGGTAAGTCTGTGGGATGATCCCAGATGTTCAGCCAGCAAACAATGAATACAAGTGATTGTCGGACATCTATGAGAACACACCTGTCGCTGTAGCAACCCCTGAAACTATCAGGAGAGTAATAATTCAAGTATGTCCTATCTACACTCCCTTGTTGTCAAGCTGTGAGCAGAGTGTGTACAGTAACAGAGTGAGATGCATGTGCATAATAATGATGTGTAATCTGGAACTTTGTGTGGCAACAGTCAGGTAGAGCTAACAAATATTGCTCCCACAGGTATGTTGGATACGAACACTGTGCTGAGAAATACAGGCCATTATAACCTGTACTGGTACTGTTCACTTTGGTATTGTAGGGAATTGTGAGTGTTGCCGTTTCTCTGACTAATAAAGTATCACTGATCACTGTCACCCACACTGTGCTACATAATATAACTGTGTAGGAAAGCCTGTATATGTGTGTGTCAGGTCACTAAAGGTTGAAGAGGGCAATATTCTAGATATGTCCTGGCACACCAGCATATGGTCAACACATGGCCAGAGTCTGTGCAGAAAGAGTTGGACAGCAATGTGTACAACATCACCCGAAATCTAGAAGTATGTGTAGAAACAGTTAGTGTTAACAAACATTTCCTCCACAGGTATACCAGGTAAGAGGTGTACACTGCAGGTAAAACCATAACGATGATGACAGCCATATCACTGTCCAACCTAAGGCTATAGGGTAGTGTAGTAATACATGGAAGGTACAGATAATAGCACTGACTAGGAAAGTAATGTGGACTACAGGAATATACTAGTTGTTAATTGACACCCCCCCACCTTATCTCCAACAATAATCAACATACCCACCCCAACCGGTATGTAATGACTCTGATAATGTCCACTTGTTTGATAAATATTTGCATGGTTCCCATGCATGTGCTATATTGAATTATTCCAACACTGGTGGCATGGTGCCATCAATGTACCTGCATGCTGTTCTTATTACCACTGTGGTCCCATATATGTATGTGTTCTGTTTGCTGTGCAACTGTTCTGTATGTGGTGTCTGGGTTAATGGGAATATCTATGCATGCTGTTATACCTAACCCTGGAATGTGTTGATTATTACTAACCCACAAATTATGATGAAATCTAAACACTATAGCATGCTTGGGAAGGCTGGTCCCAGCAGACCCACCTGTCCCACCTCAGCTGGCTGTGGCACCGGGCACTAGCATGTCTGGGGCCCTACCCATACCTCCCTGTTTGTTGGTCCTGCACCAACTTCAGTTGGACCTGCATCAGGGGATGGGGCTCACCCCCCCGGGAGTGGGCACAGACAGGCACCTGTCACCCATCGCCAGGTTGGGGTCATGGTACATAGAGAGATTGACGAGCAGTTTGGTGATGTTCTACACCAGCTTGAGGGCTGGGTGTCATGACTAGAGAGTCAGCTTGGCTCTGCGATTCAGCCTCCAGCACAGCCACCTTCGGGGCTGTGTCAGTGCAGTGGTGACTGCCCATGGGTGGGGACCTCAGTTCAACTGTTACCACTAGGGGGCTTGTGGGCTTCTGATATCCCAACACCCTCCCATCAAGATGTTTACCCCCCACATGTGTCATATACTGCTCCTTTATGCGTCTTGTTTGTCTTGTCTGTTAACCTACCCAGCCTACCTCCCCAAACATACCTACTACCCCTCCCCAACATCCCACTCTCACCTGAAGAAAAAAAAAAAGGGCAATCTGTTCCCACAAAAAAATCCCACCCCATACATAACTATCCATTTTGCACTCGTGTCCACTGGACACATGCAATCCGGTCTAATTGGCATCACAACTTATTATTGTTGTCCTCACACCTCTCCCAGTGGTTTGAGTGTCCAAATCTAACTTCAAATGCAGTGTATATGCACAGCTGTTGCTGTAGAAGAAATGGGCAGCTATACACTTCCTGCACATCCCTGGCTATTTTCCCTACTGTCTGTCCCTCTTTGTGCCCCTTTTTTCACCACTTTCCTATCAACCTTATTTTCTTTTCTTTTAAAAAAATTAGCACGGGGGTAAGCGGCAGTAAGCACTTTTAAGCAGCAGTAAGCAGATTTAAGCCTGTTTGAGCTGGGGTAAGCAATGCCTACACAGGTTAAACAATTTTGAAGCTAACTGACTATAAGAAACTGTAACCGGAAATTAGCAGTGCTTACCTCCGTGCTAACCCACTTACAACCGCTTTAAAGTGCCTTAATCACTCTGTATCTAACGGCCTATGTTCTGCCCAGCAACAAACTATACAGCCTCTGCAAGGATTAAACCCAGGACCCTGATTTATCACTAAGCCATGCCAGATATACATACACCTGATGTTGTCAGAAACATATCATCCAGCCCAGTCATGCAACAGTACAAAGAATGTATACAAACATTTAGATGTATGTGTTTGTGTAAATATATTAATATCTAAACAGATACAACATATATATATATATATATATATATATATATATATATATATATGCATATATATAAATATATATGAACATATATGCATGCAAATGCCTACATCGACATAGATATATGTCTACATCTATATGTCGACATATTCAGAGCAAGTTACATATATGTATGCAGATATATATCTATGTAGGTATTTACGGACGTAGTTATATATATGTAAGCAGATATATATATATATATCTATATAGGTATGTATGGAAATACATCTGTAGATAGCAATGGTAGATTAACAAAAACATGTATGTCCACATGCACCATTAATGGAGATGAGAGGCCCCAAACAATATATGTCTTGTACGAATAGGCATACCCCCCCCCACAGCCAAACACGTCTGCCCTGCAATACAATACCAAGTGTTGCAGATCCCATAACCAGCACCTGACACGACATGGGCATAATATGTTAACAGTACTACATCCCACCTGTATAATGTCAGGCTGGTATTGGTAACATATCATGAAGTACAGTCTGGCTTCCATAGGAAATGTAAAATGTGGAAGCTATCAACATCCCCGGGATACATATACACAGATACATATATGCAGATACATATATATATATATATATATGAAGAACAAACAAATAACAGCTCCCAGCAGAGTAAACACCTCTCGGCTTACAAATGCGAAAAAACTGTAAAAATTAAATAAACAACTAAAGAGGTGACCATAGAATTATTCAAATGCCAGATTGCCAGATTATACTTCAATTGTGAATGATAAATAAAAACTACTAAGCATGAAAAATTATATAATTTTTCGTGCTTAACAGTTTTTATTTATCATTCACAGTTGAAGTATAATCTGGCATTTGAATGGTTCTATGGTCACCTCTTTGGTTGTTTATTTAATATATATATATATATATATATATATATATATATATATATATATATAGAGAGAGAGAGAGAGATAGATATAGATATACATGTGACTACACATACACACATTGAGATAAGTACAGTAAGATACATATGTAGAAGGTACACACAATATGGAACAGCCACTATCCCTACAGTTAACACATTAACAACTGGACACTATATGGGCCACCCTTACAAATGACAATCATTGCCTGCAACATATACCCACAGAGAGGTCATAGAAGAAAATACCACACACAGCCTTGCAGAAATGGAAAACCTTTATTTGTGTACTATTACAGTTCTATATGCCATGTCATATAGCTGTTCAGACACTGACATCCATATAAACAGACTAATGCAAATGTGAAACAGTTATACTAATACAGTAGTTTGGAAAGGTTTACAACTGTTGCTGTCCAGGCCAAGCCCTTCAGATAGTAAAGACAGACTGGGCCACAGGATACTAAACAATCAACAGTAAGTAATGCAGATATATAGTCCAGCAGCCTCCATCTACACTCTGTACAAAATCACTAAGTGGTAAAGACTTCAGTTGACCAAATAGGATGTAACTGTTACATAACAAGCCATAACTGACACCATCACAAGCACAGTGACAAACAGAACAGTCTGTATGGAAGGAGGCAGTACGCCTGCATTAACCCAATTTATGTAAGTAATGTAAGAATAGGTGAATTGTATGGTACTGTACATCCAGATACCTTAAGGCAACTCACGCCTGATTGCCCCACATTTTGTAACAGCCTAGGTCATTTATGGTGCACCCCCCCTACACACAATAATACAAGGCCATATATCACTGTTACATACACTGGCTTCTAGAGTGCATAAGGGCACACATGTATTGTGTAGGGGAAGCCCACTTATAAATGGCCCCAGCCCCACCATATGTGCGGAGGATACAATAGCAGTGGACTGATGGCAGCAATGGCAGTGTGATATACTCACAGCCCACTTGAGAACAACCCCTGACAGCATGTCATATGTGCAAAGTTTAGTATGTAGGTGCAGGTCAGAGGCTGGAACACAGGCCCATATGTGAAAATTTGTTGCGTACACTAAGCAAGTCACTGGTGTTACAGGATAGTCTGCAACATACCCTTAGTTAGGGAACTGAGGTTAGAAACATAAATGGATGTAGCCATGTACTGATAGCACTCAGCACACACACTGCCAGTGAAATATCTGACACATGACCTGTGTGGTGGACAGACAAAACATGATAGGCACACCTCTGGCCACCAAGAGGATAGGCCCACAGTTGAGAGCTATGCAGACAGACTGCATTCCAAACTAGTATGTGCACACACACCCTGCAGCACCAGTACTATACAAAGCATAACACAACTCTACTCATACTCTGTCTGTAGTTCTGGAACCTCCTACAAATATGTAGCTGGCCTGACTATGGCTGTACTCCTATAGGAGGTATTGCTACCTGCTGTCTGTAGCACTGATGTCCACACACAGAAAGGATGTCCATCACACAGGAAAGGTAAAGGGACCATGCCCACATGATGTAGGGATTTATAGTAGGTGGATTTGGTTGCCCTAAGGAGAAGTGTCCGTGGTCGTGTTTTGCCTGCCTGCCTTCTAACTGGCTTTTCTTGGATTATTTATAGTAGGTGGTTGCCATGACAGTGGTAATTGGAAGTGCAACACAGCAAGCTGCATGCAGTTAGCAAGTGTAGGACACTGATGCAAGTCTAGGACACTGACTGGTGCAGAGAGCATCACCTGATTAAGTGCATCACCTACTAAAGCCAGGCTGCAATCTATTCAAAGCAGCTCAATCCATTCACTGGAGTGAGGGAGAGGGAGAGGGGGAGAGAGAGAGAGAGAGAGAGGGAGAGAGAGCGACTGAGAGAGAGAGAGAGGGAGAGAGAGGGAGAGAGGGAGAGAGAGAGAAAGATAAAGATATATATGTATATCAATATGTATGTTCAGAAATATACATATACCCATGTGTAGACATCTATAT
The DNA here is from genome assembly GCF_019279795.1 of Protopterus annectens. Classification (NCBI taxonomy): domain Eukaryota; kingdom Metazoa; phylum Chordata; order Ceratodontiformes; family Protopteridae; genus Protopterus; species Protopterus annectens. The sequence goes on along the minus strand of NC_056751.1, from coordinate 190,137,641 downwards.
GTGCACATATATACATCACATATATCTATACATATATAGATATATACATATATGCACATGTCTACATATGCACTAACACACACACAAACATATATGTATATATCACTACCACAGTGATGTGAGCTATGTGCGAGGCAGCAGCACACATAGCAGTACACCCTGATATCTACAGCTGGCAGTGTGTGCACCATGGATGGGTATGTCACATGGATGGGGATGGGTATGGGAGGGTGGCCTAATGGTTAAGGTGTTTGCCTTACAAACACAAGGTGCATGGTTTGAGTCTCACAAGGGGATAACTGGCTAGGCTTAAAATGGCTTGCAAGGGCAGTTAGCTTAGCACTAATCTATGAACCTATGAACTCCCTCGTTGGCACCACATTGCCCCCATCTGTGAAGTATGCAATGGGAATATGGAGAAGTATGGCAGGTACACGTGGAAGTGGTCAGGATTGGTAGATATAGAGGACAGTCTACAGGGGTGGTATGTGACATATGCGGTGGGTAAACACCGTGAATGGTGTGTGTGTGCCGTCTGTGATGCGGATGCCCCATGGTCCCCAATATGGGCACAATGAGAACAAGCCTCCCACCCACTGCCACTCACAACATCAGTCCATGTCCTGAAGGTGCCTGGTCTGGAGGCTGAGCAGGAGGAGCATGTTGGCCATGTGAATGTGTACTGGGTGCCTCAGACTGATGTAGCACATCCCTCATGTGTCTGTGGAGCCCGGTCTGGAACAGACCCTAAACCTGAGCTCAGGGGACAGGAACTTGTCTGTGTGTGCCCTGAGGGGGAGGACAACATCCCCTGGGTGGTTCCACCTGATGGTATTGCTGGAACAGCATATGGGTAGGCCCCAGTTTGGGACACACATGTGATGTGGCCAGGTATCATGGGCAGATGGGTGTGGAGAGGTGGGTCAGCTAGCCAATAGAACATATACATGTTATTGTGTCACTGTTATAGAAAATTTGTTAGCTGTAATATTCTACACAATCCCGGTACATGTCTAATGATCTAGTCCACAGGGTCAATAATGTTGGACTGCACAACTTCAGTTATGAGCAGGTCTGACATCATTGTACTGACCTACTTCACAATGCCCATCAGCGTGCTGCTGCAGTCTGGGGGGATCACCTCACCACGGGGGGGGTCATGACACCCATCCCCTGACACATGTGGAGTACCTCCTGGCCAGCCTCATGGCACATGCCTGTCCAGACCACCAACAACCATTGGACCCCTTCATGGAGGTGGGTGTCACCCACACACTGGCCGAGGTGCATGCAGGTAAGGACACAGGGCACATCAGTAGACCACTGTTGTGTAAACATCCGCATTGGTACAGGTAATTCATGCATATCTGACATGTCATAGATATATTGTGTTGCTGCATTGTAGTGATAAAAAGATGTCCAGATGTGGTAGTATTGTGGGAATTTACCATTGATAGTACTGCACCCAGCTTGCAACAGTGCCACAGGTGTGGCCACTGACATTGCATTTCTCACCATCTTATGTAGATCTATCCGGGATAACAACAAGGCAGCAGCCTGTAGCTGGTAAGTATGTTTTATGTAGATGCATGCCAACACACTGGGCATGTAATGGTGATAGTATATTCTATGCGCACTTCTAACACATCAAGCCTGAATGCATGCTGTACATCTGCATGTATTGTTACTATAAATGCACGGTCTCACAAGGGCGACCATGATGGGATATTGGAAGGGTATGATAGACCTGCATGATAACTAACATCCTGTCATTGTGGAATGTGTCCACAGGGAGTAACTTACTGGTGGTAGACATGGCCTACAGTAGTGACATGCTCTGAACAACACCCATATGCAGTGCAACACCAGTGTATATACCTGTAGGACAATGGCAACTGCTACAAAGATACACTATGGCATAAGACATTACACTAGTCCACATTATCAGCTGGGTCTAGGCTGCAACATGTGGTGTTCAGTGTATGGGACACTGCAAAGTGACACACATGTGTATGGCTTACCTGTCATGCATCTGCATAAAAGCTGAGTGGGGGGGGGTCTCAGCATGACACACCAGTGCACTACAGCAGGAATCCTAAGGATGGTAGGAATGGCTCTATCTGCACATAGTCAGGTTCAGGCCTGTGGCAGCTGTAACCCTACCCACACAGCAATAGTGACGTCAGTGTGTGAACACCATGGTATGTGTACATGAGTAGACCTTGCAATCATGCAGAATAGGGGGACATGTGTAAGGCAGACTGAACATACACTGGCAAATGCAGATGGCCCACACTGGTATATCCCTGCCCGGAGCAGTGACTGCTGTAGTACACACAACAAGAGGTGTGATATAACGTCATGATAAGGGTGTGCACACATATACCTACATGGTCTGCATGCATTGTGGTCAGCAGCTGCACACCTAACACAATCTGTAGACACTACATGTGAAAGTACAGGATATATGTCACATACCAGGCTTGTATACTGCTAAGATATGCGGTGATGTGGTCCCATGGCAGATCAAGGATGTGTGTGTAAAATTAGTAAAGGTGTGTACACCCCCCATAGCCACAGTATGCTCTGATGGTTGTCAGTGTAAGAGTATCACAGTGGTCATAGAGGGTCTGTTGATGCTGACTGTTGTAAATCAGGCATCAGGCATTCACCAATGACAACAGTCCACATATCATCCCAGGTATGTGTTGCTGAAAAACATAGGGGCTCTGAGAAGTAAAGCTGACATAACTGACACACTACTACACATTCCACAATGGGTTGTACACCTGTGAGTTGTGGTGCACAGTACATGGCAGGGTGCAGAACAGGTGCACAGCAATACTGTGTACATGGGTGCAGTGGTATCCAGGGGAAGGGGCATCACCTAGTGACACAGCAAATGCATCAAACACATGTATACTGTTGCTAGCATGGATTGACTATAGCTGAACTGCATGCTGTTCTGTACCATATGTTTTGCATGTTGGCAGATGGGTAATAAGAGGACTTTGTGTATTATCATTGTGCAACTTCACCTGTATGTGTTTGTGTGTGCATCCTGGTGGTTAGTTAGTTTGCCTGCAGGGTCACTCTGGTGAAGTGGAGGGAGGTAGATGCATGTAAGATGCATGTGTGGATGTGTGTGTTTGTGTGTGTGGCCATGTATGCACATGTGAGATTGTGGGGTGTTCATATGGCTGTACCTCCCTTTGGGACCATGCAGTACATGGACTGCCACATTACCCACCAGGAATACCTGTCATGTGTGTAATCACAGGACAGCAAATAGTATAATATGGTCTGCAGCATGGAACAGGCATCAAGAGGGAAGGTAGACTGCAGATACACACTTAATATCGCAGTCAGCAGAGAAGTCACCTACAACCCACGTATGCAGCTCTACAGATGCATTGGGGAAGTACTAGTCAACACCAGGGAGTGTAGCCAAATATTACAGGTGTCGCATGATCGACTGATGGAGCAGCATATCTGGCATGTACTGAGCATACATACACATGACACACCAGTGGGAGGTATTATGGATACAACATAGTAGTCCACACATATATGGGCCATGCACATAATTTCCTGGCATACAAAGGGTGCATACCAAATGACAGCAGTGAGGCCATGTAAATCCACTACACACAGGTCAGGCAGGTAAAGTAGCAACAGGCCTTGTGTTGTGGCCACTTGTGTGGGCATTTAGAAGACTGTGATGTTAATGAGTGGTATCAATGTATGTATGTTAACAAGTGTGATGCAGGATGGGGTAACACATGGACATATACGTGGCACTGTCTGTAAAGCCATGGACAGGTAGGTATTATAGAGGTGTGTGTGCGTGTGTGCGTGTGTGCGTGTGTGTGTGTGTGTGTGTGTGTGTGTGTGTGTGTGTGTGTATGTGTGTACTCAATGCTGTACAGGTTTTAAAGTGCATTTATTGTTTTCCCCCACAGGTGGTGATGTGGGTCAGGGTCCCTCATAGGTTCATAGTTAGGTACTAGGCCATTGGCCCTAGGGCCTATATAAGCCCAGCCAAAATTTCCTTGGCTTTCGCCACCCAAGAAAATTATTTTCCTGTGCCACTGTCGAAAAGAGCCACAGAAGTGATCCCCAGGGTAAATTTCCTATCTCCCATCCAATCATCAAGATTTTTCTTGAAGAGTGCTAATGAGAAGCTTTGTTTGATATAGATAGGTAATTTGTTTGAGAGTAAGGGAAGTCTCTGGGACAGGAATCTATACCTCCAGCATGTTCTGTTTATTGTGGTGACAAGATTTAGGTCCCTAGAGTATGTAGCTCATAGGGATTGGGATTTCTTTAAGTGGAGCATGTCTAAAAGCTCTGGGTTTGACATAGCATTTTGTGTTAGGCAGATATCGCCTCTGAGTAGGCAATATGCGACAGAGTAAAGCTGCAGTTTTTTGAGACGGCCTGCGTAGGGCATCTGTTTGAGGCCGGTAATCCTCTTTGTGAGGTATTTCTGCTGCCTTTCCAGTTGTTGTAGATGTCTTGTGAGGTACATACCAAAAGGGACACTGTACTCTATAATGAGTCTAATGAGTGATGAGTAGAGGGGAACAATGACCTCTTTTTTCCTGGATGAGAAACCTTTTGTGATGAGGTGTGCCACGTAGAAGGATTTCTTGACTACTGTGGCAATGTGATTATTAAAGGAGAGACTACTGTCCACTTGTGTTCCAAGGTCTCTTATCACACTTTCGGTGTTAAGTAGACTACCGCCTATGTGGTAGTTCATGGGTACAGAGTTTTTACCAAAAGAGATGACAATGCACTTTTTGGCATTGAGCTTGAGGCCATGGCTTTGACACCAGTCAGCTGTCTCTGCGAGGCCCTTTTGTAGGATGTCAACATCTTTTGAAGTTTTGATTATGGCTCCTAGTTTGCAGTCATCTGCAAACTTCATTAGCCAAAGGCCTTCTATGGTAGCCTGTACTTCAGAGAAGTAGATACCAAACAGGAAAGGACCCAGGACTGAACCTTGTGGTACTCCACTTGTCACTGGTCTGAAGTCGTATTTGGAGTCTGCTACTTTCACAGTGTGGGTTCTGTCAGTGAGCCAGTTGGCAACCCATCTTATGACATAGGGATTTGTACATAGTTTAGTGAGTTTATCTATAATCCCAGAGTGGGGGATGGTGTCAAAAGACTTGACGAGATCTAGATAGGCTGTGTGAACCACCTTATCCTCATCTATGGCTTTGGTGACTGCTTCAAAGAAGTCTTTCAGGTTTAGGAGACATGATCTGCCTTTTACAAACCCAAACTGGGTGGGGTCCTGAGTATGGAGATTACCAATGTCATTGTTTATAAGTTCCATGATGATGCATTCCATAGCCTTGCAGACCAGGCTCATTAGGCTAATGGGGCAGTAGTTTCCAGGGTCTGTGGTGGCTCCCCCTTTGTGGAGTGGGATAACCATCGCTGTGCGCCATTCAGTGTGCACATAGCCTGAGGTGAGGCTATGATTGAACATGGTACTTAGGTGGGGTGCCAGTTCATTCTGTAGTTCATGTAGAACACAGTGCATGCAATCTGATGTAGGTGTCCATACAGACACCAGTGATGATGATGATAATAATGTTGAGGCACAGGTGGCGTTGTCAGGGGCCAACACTGCACCAAAATTTGATATCCCCCTTTTAGCCACCCCACCTCCGCACACAGTTTCAGTGCCTATACACACCCCATCACCAGTGGGCATAGCAGAGGGACAGCTGGCGTTCAGTGGCAGTGCACAGGTAAGTGTGGTAACCATGCCTACAGTGTCCAGTTGCAACAGGCATAGCCGGATGTCCGGCAGGCCACCACATAGGCAGATGTCCCAGGGTGCTCGTGGTAGGGCCACTGGACATCATGCCCCTTGCAGAGGTGACATAGCTGCTACCAGCAGAAGCATGTTTCAGGCTGTCATTGCAGTACAGGCACATATAGAACATTACCACAGACAGTGCCTGAGGCTGCGGAAGGCTGATCTCGTATCTTCAAATGACAATGCCCTTGAACTGGCTGGTGCCATCCATGGATTAACTGAGTTCCTGGATAGACGGTCTGGTGAGATGATGGCCCTCATCAGCCATGGTCTGTCCATGCTTGAACGTGTGGTGGGAGTGCTGCAACATCCGCGTGGATGTAGGTCAGCAACGCCAACAGCTGGTAGTCATCATGGACATGCTAGGACACCAAGGGGCTCCCATAGTGGCAGAAGCAGCCCCAGCAGTGCGGGTGGTGTGATGTCCATACCATACCACAGCAGGCCACGTGCATGTAGTCCTGGCCAGTACAAGGAGGGACCTGGTACCAGCAGACAAATGTCATCAGCAGGTGAGAGTAGCACATCGAGGCCTGTACTTGGACGTGCACTCGGAACCCCTGCCAGGCACAGTCCACGTGTCCATGGCCAGAGGCAGTGAACTGCACACCCTGCCAGGTATGGTCTGCAGCTGTCCATAAACACTTGTGTAGGGCAGTCACATGGCAGAACTGTGTGCATGCATACCCACACACTATGCAAATACACCTAGGGCAACCCCATACCTACACACACTACATCACCTCAGCCAGCTCCCCTGAGTAAACCCCTCATCCACACACATGGTGTCAAATGTATGGCCCACCCTCGGCCTCTGGCAAGCCAACACCACACCCTGTGCATATGATGATACCTATGTCCCATCCCTGTCATCCATACTATCAAAGCAGGGCCAGGCTGATATGGTTCTGATGCACACGGTGATGGTACAACAGTGTACCATGGTACTGCAGTGAAACATGTTGTAGGGAGTAAAGTGTGAGGCATAATTTGCAGGTAGTGTAGCTGTCCAGCAATGATGCCTTATAGAAGTTAGTAACACTGATTGGTTAGGGTCTCTATAATGTTATTCAATTGTGTTGTAGGTGTACATGTGTCAGCACCAGGATGCCCTGTGCATATGATGATACATGTGCCCCATCCCTGTCATCTATACCATCGATGCAGGTACAGGCTGATATGGTTCTGATGCACACGGTGACTGTACAACAGTATACCACAGTCCTGCGTTGTAACATGTGTACAGAGTAGAGTGTGAGGCATATTTGGCAGGTAGTGTAGCTGTCCAGCAATGATGCATTATAGCTGTTAGTGACACTGGTTGATTGCGGTCCCTATAATGTTATCCATGTGTGTTGTAGTTGTACATGTGTCAGCACGAGGATGGTCTGCAGTCATATTGCACAACAGGATATGTCACTGTGCTGACACCATGGCTGTGACATATTTGGGGTACAGTCAAACAAATTTTACAGGTTACTACACCAGTTATTGCCTGGGCCACATGGACAGGTAGCCCGCTGAGGCGTGTATACCCTGCAGTCTGAGGTAGTCCCATCCACATACACGCACACTGTTACTTGACAACACTGGGACTAGACCACTACCGAGCTATGTGGTGATGCTGACATGTATGGCTTACATTGCATACACCGCACAGAGTTTAGGGTGAGGTGTGTCACAGATTACATGGTACATGTAGAACATTCCCCGGCATGTACAGTATGCTAATGGGGGATGTAATGGGTGTATATGGAAGATACGTAGTGTGTCATACTGTCATATACACATTTATAGACACATAACAGACAGACACACATGTAAGATACCAGGGCCTATTGCTGCTAACTACCTTGACCATGACTCCAATGTGTTACAGGTAGGCTGCACACATCACATGCATAACTGGCTTGGATTATGGTAACAGTTACCTGTATGATTGATGGTGACAGTGGTAACCATAATCTGGTACATGGGACATATACCTAGTGTACCTTGGTGTAATAACAGTGTACACAGCACCCCAATCCCCCACTGGATATTGTACTCCCTGAAACCCATGATGACACTACCATACCCACCATCATACATTGACCAGAACTGCCATACAACCCATAGTATACCCCAACATTGGTACTACAGGGATATGCATCTCATGCACATGCCACATGCATAGTAGGGTATCAACAAGTGTAGGTTGCCTGTACATTTCCCAGCTGGATACCTGCCATCTGCACATCTGTACAGGGACTGATGGACATCAGCTTGGCAGATAGCTATGCAGTAGCATGAGTGCATTTACAGATCAGTAAGGGGTATATACTGTGACACAGCTCACACACCAAGGATACAACAGGGAGGCCTTGGTATCCAGCCATGCTTGCAAGTGTGCCTGTTGTCAGTACTACATTAAGCACTCTGCTGTTGCCTGGGTTAGCACTGTCAACAGTAGTACTGCCATGATACACTACATGGCAATGTGACAGCACATACCATGGGCTACTACACCTGTATGTCACACAATCACATGGATAACAGTGCTGTACAGGCCTCATATATGTCTGTGCCCCCACACATGACACTCACACCCCTTGCTACTGTAATTACAGCACGTGGTGCATGTATTGTACATGGCATCACATACACTTATTACAGGTTACCAGACTGGGTTGTGTGTCCTGGTTACCAGGGCTAAGCTATGCTTAGCAAGTATCAACATTGCTGCAATATAACAGCTAAGCTAATTTGCGAACTGGTAAGTGCTGCCTACACTGTGTAAGCACCCGTTTGTTTACCCATAGCTTAGCAACACTTAGCTTCATGCAAACCCACGCAACTGTGCTTAAAGCTGCTCAAAACTGCCTTAACCACTCTGTATCTAACAGCCCTTGGTTCTGCCCAGCAATAAAATGAACAGCCCTTGCAGGTTTTGAACCAAGGACCCTTTACACTGAAATCACAGCATTTAACCACTTAGCCAGGTCCACTGTGAAGACAACTGCTGTTTTACCAATATAACTGACAATACACATATTGAGTAGTATTGAACAATTGCCTTTAGTTCCTAAATTGTGTAGTCCTTGTTATTAATATGAATGTTGCATCACATATGTTGTCTTATCATTATGTGCACATAGCAGATACATAAGGTGAGATACATGTGGGAGGGTATACACAACAGTGACGTTTATGCATGACAGGAATATGGTTGTATACATATCATAGCTGTATATATGTCTACATGTACATACACATGGCCATGTGCATATCTCTTCGTATGTACATATGTGTGTGTGTGTGTGTGTGTGTGTGTGTGTGTGTGTGTGTGTGTGTGTGTGTGTGTGTGTGTGTGTATATGTATATATATATATATATATATATATATATATATATATATATATATATATGTATATGGGTAGATACAGGTATACATATATGTATATATGATATATGTGTATACCGCTATATATGTATGCCCATCCTATGTGTACAGATATGCCTAGTTCTGTTGGTATCTCTCTCTCTCTCTCTCTCTCTGTATATATATATATATATATATATATATATATATAGATAGATATCCATAACTCTATGTGCATACATATCTATTCTGATATACCTACTACTGTCAATATATCTGTAGATATCCATACATATATGTACATATGTATCACTATTTGTATATATGTAGACATCGATTGCTATGTATATATCTGGGTGTGTATATGTTTATCTGTGTACATATACATACCATCTATATATGTTGATATGTATATGTGTAATTATATATATAGATATGTGGATAATTATATGTACATATATTTTCACCATATGTCCTGAACATGGAGTGTAGCCCTACCCCAGCCCCTATATTCCCAACGTTGTAGTGCAATGGGATGTCAGGTATGTATAGCAGTTATATTAGTGGACTATTGCTACTGTAATTGGGATTTTCTTTACAGAAATGGTGTGTGTGGGTGGTCACATCTGCTTTTCACATGTGCGTCATTGGCTACTGACAGAAATCCTAAGGACATCATAGTACAGTACCGCTGCTAGCATGTAATGCCCCTGTGGACTGCAGCTGCGATATTGACCAATATATGTGGACATTCTGACACACTCTGTACAGTTCAGAGGTATACACAGAACCCCTTAGTGCAAAACATGTGGACCAAGCCTGACAATATAGATGTTAACAGCCATGTAGATGGGTATAACACATAATGACTGGTATACATTTGCCACCATAGGTTATGCATTCACACTTTCCTGTCTGTCCTGACACATAACTGCTGGTACAGGGGTGCCATGGCCATACACTACCTACTAGATATCGATGTACATCTGTACAGCATCCCACTGCTCTGTCTGACATACATGACTGTTAAAGGAGGCCCGGCAGCAGTGCATCTTGCAAGTATCTGGACATGACATCACACTGGGTAAGTACACTAAGCTGCTAGGCATGTAACAATGCACTGTGCAGGCTACAGGCAGACTGGCTCAACACTGGCCTACATCTCCTATGGTGGACTGCACATGTACCTGCATATATAGAAGGCGCCACAGGCATGTCACAGCACAGGGTAAGATACACCTGTGTGAAAGTGCATAACCACAACCAATATGAACACAGCCACATATGGTAAGCTAGCATAATATTACAGTATATGGACTATCTGTTCAACACCATCCTCATATATGCCACTCACAGACTAACCCTACATATACTGGGCTGCTACACAGTTTGGTCTGATGCCTGTCTGTGGTATGGGACGTGTCTGTATGGCCCTACAAACATGTAAGCCAATACGGTAACATACAGTGGAGCAGCATGTAACATCGGATAGGACGGGACCTAGAATGATGACAGGGTTCCTATTACGTGATCGAAGTTTTGAAACTTCGAGCACGACAATATCATACTTGTCTGTTTGAAGTTTCAAAACTTCGAACATGAAAAAAAAATAAAACATGCAACAGTAAACTAACTGTGGCAAGCAGAGGGGCAAGCCCCCTGCACCCCCCAGATGGGGGGCTGCACCTCCCACCATCCCTCACTCTTTAAATATACGAACTCCGAGATCGCACTACAGTGCAGTAAAAGGAAATATTCCCTTTCCGCTCTATAGTGCGGTCTTGGAGTTGGTAAATTTAAAGAGCGGGAGATGTGGGGGGTGCAGGGGAACTTGCCCCCCTGCTTACAACAGTTAGTTTACTGTTGCATGTTTTATTTATTTATTTTTTTTTACGTGTTCAAACTTCTACAAGTTTGACTATATGGTTTCGACCATATAGGGTTTGAACTTGTTGAAGTCCGAGCACGTAATAGGAACCCCAATGACATCTACCACAATCTGTACACAAGCTGAGGTACATATTAACAATACATACACTGTCGACATTCACCATAAGTACACAGACCTCAGTACTTTACAAACAACCATAGAATGTCCAGGTCATGTCATCAAATATAACCACTACTGTACATAATATATGTAGCAGTCTGATATCTCACTGGCTTGATATCAGATTTGATGACACTAATTATGGTATACAGCACATATGCACCTCTTAATGCAGGACGTATGTACAAAGGTTGGAAGAGTTGTTGCTGGAATCACATACACATGGCCAATATTGACATGTTGCTGTGTTAACCTCATACATTTACTGTTGTAACAGGGTTTGTTGCAACATATGTCCTATGAGGGATATGAAGTCAGTAACTGTCACGGCTTTCATCATCTACAGACTGCAATCCTCACACTACCTTCTGCAGTTCACAGGTAGATGCTCTGTGGGTAACACATGAAAGCAAAGGCACAACACACTGCCCAGTCTGCAGATGACCCTACAGATGGGGATTCCTCATAAACACAGAACTGACATGGCAGGTGTTAAAACATGTAGGACAGCCATATCCACACACACACACACTGGTAAACCAACATTACTACAAATGCAGTATAGCAGCACTTACAGTCTGTAGTCAGGTCAGGCACACCCCCCTCTTGTGTGTTGCCCTGTTTCCACAGTGTATGCTTTTAGAGGTAAATCCCCAATCCATCTGAGATGCTGTTTGCCAAACAACAGATCTAGTTCATGCTCACAGTGAATGAAAAGGGCCAACACCAACATAATGTTCCTAGATATTGGAGTGTGTTTCTATGCAATTGGCTATGGGAATGTTACCCCAGCTGTTCCACATACAATCAGCTAGGGGAAGGCTACAATTCATGCAGAGGCCATCAGATGATCATGAGCATCACTGAAAATACATATGCTGCTGCTTAAGCAAAGCAGGTGTAGGTCTCCACATCCACCAGAGAGGGAGTGAGAGAGGCAGACAGAGGCAAAGACAAGTCAGGGAGGGGTGGGAGAGTAAAACTTAAGCAGGTTTGTGTCACACACCTAACAGCACAGGGTATCAAACCCCTGATGACTATGTAGTACTATCACATTTCTATGCAGTTATTGGATGTGCCACATAGGTTACATGTGGTGGAGCCCTCAGAACATATATGTGATGGTGAGTGACATCTGCAACAGGGATATGGTAGCTATACGGTAGTTGTAGTACACGTGCCTGTCTGCATGAACAAGTGCCAGCGTCAACACAGCCACATTCTCACAGGGATGCACACACATTGACACACTTGGCAGGACCAGGAATACAACTCATCACTAGTGAGATTGCCACAACACATTACTGTGCAGGTATCACATGCACCACAGGGGTCATACAGAGGTTATATAGCCAGAGGGTATGGGGAGGTGTCTGACATCAGACACATGCTGCAGTATGCCAATGGGGGTTGTAGTGAATGTGAATATGAACATATGCATCATACAACACACACACACACACACACACACACACACACACACACACACACACTACCAGTACTGACATGCATGGGTGCATTGATTCATGAGTGTGAGTGATGAACTGTGCCAGACAGCTATACAAGGCTTGGTGATGGGTACACCTTGGCATCAGGCCACATGACAATGGTCTGCATTGTGGCTCAGGGGTGTAGATTCTGGATTTGTCCCCACAGGTGGGCATTGTATTCACCATCCAGTCACCTGGGAGACTAATGCTTGTGAGCAATGTTGTGCATTGCTTGCCATGTATGTGTTCATTAGTCCATGACATGGACGGTGTCTATGATGTGCACACCTCCCACATGCATGTACAGTGACATGTGGAACTGTACCTAGGGTGTCTGGCCCTTGTTGTGTACACAGATTATCATCAGATGTGCCAGTCCTGGCCTCATGTGGCAGGAATTGGTAATGGACAGCATGTTTAACCTGCACCTACATTGATAGCATGCCAATGGCATACCCTGGTTTCTGTGGCATCTGTCCATATAGGGCATGTTTTCAGGTATGATATGTCTTTTGTGGGTCACATTTGATGGCACCACAGATGTTGCAGGTGTCCAGTAGGTAACATGGGTAAGGTGCACTGTCTGCATGTATGTGCCTATTGCACAGATGGACAGGGTGCCATGCCCTCTGTAGGCCACTGCAATCACTCCATTGTTACTATCAGTGGGCAATATGCAGTGTACTACCAACATAGCGGGTCATGCCTAGGCAAGTGTGTGTGTGTCTGAGGCATGGGTTGAGAGTGTTGTCTGGCTAATACTAGGGTTGCTAACTTTGTTTGCCTGGCCTTGATGTTACATGTATGGTTATGGATCTGCATCCCAGCCTCTCAGCTATTTCACATCTGTTATCCCTGTATTGTGGACATTGTGATATATACTAGGGCCACCACATAAGAAATTTGCAAAACCAACTCCACATTGGGTCCAGTTGTTAACTCACAACCATCTCCACACATGATACGATTTACAAATACAGGCACACGTCATGTCTGGGATTAGAATTCCTACCAAACTATTTTATTACACTACAGCAGTACGCAGTTATAGTACACGCCATGGAGATTACTGGAGTACTCCTTCCCCAAAGGTGTATTTCACATTGGATGACATCAGCAGGATTGCCAAAGTAGGGCATTCAAATTGTAGTGAGTGTGGCTAAGCTAAAATGCACTGCTCCCTACACAGACATTGAAACACACACAAAATATTCACAACTGACATGTGTGGGTACAGAATCCCTAACAGAGGTCTGTATCACACTACAGCATGAAGCTGTTATAGTACGCGCCACAGAGATTACTGGAGTACTCTTTCCCTAAAGGTGTATTTCATATTGGATGACATCAGCAGGATTGCCAAAGTAGGGCATTTGAAATGTATTGAGTGTGACTAGCCAAAAATGCATTGCTCCCTACACAGACATTGAAATACACACATAACATACAGAACTGCTGTGGGTTGGAACAGAACCCTATTGAACAAACAGCACTCCTCGCAAGTACGGTATGCTCAGCCAAACCAATGTAAATGAAACGCAAGAGGCCAGCATAAGCAGTCAAAATCCTTTTATTACTAAAAAATGTATACAAATTACAGAACAAAAATGTCCTGCAATGAAAATAACAAACCAGTTTCGGCTTATCAGCCTTCTTCAGTGTGATTACCTTAAACTCAAATGTCCAGTGTCATGAATATTTATATATTACATCAACCAATGACAACAATGGTATAGTCCAACCCCTAAGTTGGAAACAAAATACAAAGAAATAATACCAAAATCCAAGTATTTTAAACATAAATTACATATATTGAAAGAAGTGTTAGTGGGCACAAAGTAATATCAAGCATATACAGAATGTTAATAAATATATATATATATATATATATATATATATATATATATATATATATATATATATATTGTGTAACATAACTGTAAGACAAAAATATGTCAAGAAAAACATATATAAACAGACTGCAAGGACAATATATACAAAAGAGTATAGCTAATATATGTATGTATAGAAAGTATCAATATTCATCCAAATTATTACTGCACATATTCAGTTTATTGAAAAAGATGGATAGTCAAGTATTTTCATAAGGAAAACGAGATATTCATATAACTATATGACCCTTCAAATGTATCTAAAATAAAGGTATACTAAGACCAAAACATCACTATAATAATACAATAATATAAACTGGTGACATGATTACTACCAAAACAGTCTGACAGAGCAACATGTATTAGATGTGTATCATATGGTAACAACGGATATCCTAATAGTAATACATATTACAACAGGTTAACTGTATTGGACCATTATTCAAATCTTAGTCCATTGTATCCATTGTATTCCAAACCATTTATATAGATGGTCATTAAGTCCAGGGGGAAAAAGAGCCCCTAGATGAATGATCCAATATTTTTCTTTATGGTTGAGAATACTGTGCCAACCTTGTATGCTGCTCCGGTCACCAGTAATTTTGTCGATGACTGAAAACATAAATTTAGCATTTGGATGTTTAATTATTTGTCTGTACAGTGCATTAGTATCCTTCTTGTTCCTGATATCACTCCTGTGTTCACCAATCCTAATTCTTAGTGAGCGTGACGTTTGTCCAACATAAATTGCAGAGCATTGACATGTGGCCAGATATATTACCCAAGTACTAGAACAGTTACCGAAGATCCTTAGATCATAAACCTTGCTAGTATTAGCACTGGTGAATTGTTTCAACTTGTTCACTTGGTTACAAGAAATACAATGGCCACAGGGAAATGTGCCCAGGAGTGACTCACCAGATAATGTTAACTGTTTGCATTTAGCCCCTCCACTTTCCTTATGTTTATAATGTGAGAATAGGGTACCCAGTGTTCTGCAATGAAAATAACAAACCGGTTTCAGCTTAACAGCCTTCTTCAGTGTGATTAGCTTAAACTCAAATGTCCAGTGTCATGAATATTTATATATTACATCAACCAATGACAACAGTGGTATAGTCCAACCCCTAAGTTAGAAACAAAATACAAAGAAATAATACCATAATCCAAGTATTTTAAACATAAATTACATATATTGAAAGAAGTGTTAGTGGGCACAAAGTAATATCAAGCATATACAGAATGTTAATAAATAAATATATATATATATATATATATATATATATATATATATATATATATATATATATATATATATATATATATAAATATATATATATATATATATATATATATATATATATATATATATATATATAGTGTGTAACATAACTGTAAGACAAAAATGTGTTAAGAAAAACATATATAAACAGACTGCAAGGACAATATATACAAAAGAGTATAGCTAATATATGAATGCATAGAAAGTAAATGCAGCATCAGTAAAAGATCAATTAATTGCACAGACTACAACCCTACACTTCAGTCAGAACACCTGCTACTTTATACAGTTCCTGTAATCTCTGCCAATATAATTAGCACTTGAGCCACTGAGCCCTGTACAAATGATGTGGACTGGAGCACATAATATCCCCTGGATTCCCTAAAGCTTGCATGGCGTGCAAGATCAGTGCAGGAGCTCCAGCAGGCAATATGTCTGCCGTGCGATCCAGGAACAGCCTGCAGGGGTGTGCATGAGCGTTCCTGCACTAATCCTGCATGGACTAAGCCCTTTTATGCAAATCACCCAATTTGCAGGAGAAATCTATGCAAATGAGATGATTTTGTAATCCAGGAAGCTTGCAACCGTCCATGCAGGACTAGTGCTATCTGCAGAAATGTACTTGGTTAGTAACAGAGTACAAAATCCAAAACAGAGCTCTGACAGCTCCAAATAAAGACTGCATATCATGTAGTAAGCATGCCAATGGCCAGGTATGAGGTCATTGGCATTGCAAACAGTAAAATAAATTAAAAAATCAACTTTTATTTTTTTAGCCGATCTCGGCTGTTTAAGCGTAGGGCAGCGGCCCGCAAATGGGATTGGGGGGGGGGATAACAAAATGAACCTAAATTAAGCATTCTATCTAAAATTACTATTCTGCCATGCAAGTCAATGGCAGGCAGAAGACAACATGGCCAGTGAGTAGTGGTTGCTAGGGGAGGAGGCTCAGTGTGAGACATGTAACTATGCCTTAGCAGGCAATCCTATGCAAACGAGGGGAAGGATAGTGAATCACAGTTTTCCCCAGCATGTGAGTCAGGTCCCAACAGTGTAAGAGTAGGAATAGCTTTGTGCAATCCTAGGAGTTAGGTGACATCATGGGGGGGGGGTGGTGGTCAGGCATACTGTAAGCGGATTGGAGCCCTGTGGCTCGGGTTTGCTCCTAGCTTAACACAGCTAAGATAGGGGGTGTGTCTAAACCTGCCTAGCACTCTTTACAATGCCTAAGCAGGTGTTTTAAAGGCAGAAAACAAAAGTTAAACCAGGAAATAGCAGCACTGTGCACATTTCAGCACTCTGTTTGTGTGGCGCGCCCCCAAGGAAAACTGGCATAGCTGGTAGGTGAAATGTATTAGAATCAGCCAATTACACAGGCAGCAGACCAGCCCAGCCCAGAACACTGCTATAAACTATGCAAACACCTTCCCCTCTGGTTTTTCCCACACTCTACACTACCGGTATAAACAAGCAAGGAACTTTTAACACTCACAACAGCAAAATGATAGGGGCTGCAATAGCTATCATACTACAACTTGTAGAAGAGGCTGAGGGTGGTGAGGATGTGAATGCTGTCCATCAGCCCACAGTGAGGAGTCAGAGAAGAGTGTAGAGGCCCAGGGTAACCTACCAGGGGCTACATGAGCTGGAGATAGTGGAGCGCTATAGGGTGGACAGGGACCTCCTATAGCAAATTGTAGAGCTGTGCCAGCCACGCCTCACACACAGAACTAATAGAAGGGAACACATCCCATCGGATACCAAGGTATATGTAGGCCTAAGAATACTAGCTGCAGGTACCTTCCAAAGGCCAACTAGGGATATGATGGAGATCTCACAGGCATTAGCATCTAGGGTACTCCACCAGTTCCTGGATGCCATGTCAGCACATGTCGGTGAGCACGTATATTTCCCCAACACCCATGAGACGTTGGCCAGCAATATGCAACAGTTCCACCAAATAGCAGAATACCCTAAGGTAGTGGGTGCTATAGATCGCATGCACATGCGCATCAAAGCACCACCCGGTGAGCGGGATAGGGTCTACATCAACCACAAGGGCTTCCCCTCCATCAACTGCCAGGTTGTGTGCGATGCCCAGGGCATAATAATGAATGTGTGTGCTGGTTGCCTTGGAAGCTATCACAATTCCCTCACCTGGCATCTGATGCAGCTGTATCAGAGATTGGCCAATGGGGACATCCTTGACGGTCATCTAGTGGGGGATGCTGGATATGCACTAGAGCTGTGGCTGATGACACCCATCAGAAATGCACACACACCCGAATAAGAACTCTATAATGAGGCACATACACAGACCAGGATTATAGTAGAGCATGTGTTTGGGATGCTCAAGTCATGGTTCCAGTGCCTGGACACATCTGATGGAGCCTTGCAGCACTCACCAGCTACACGTATCCAAATTGTCCTTGTATGAGCCATGTTACACAATATGATCCTGCGGATACAGCTGCAGTAGGAACAGCACGGGGCAGGGCTACACTGCCGCCCACCATTGCCAAGGCCTACACAGGCACAGAGTGACTTGGAGGAGGAACAACCTGAGCCTGCCTCAGTAGGCAGAAGGAGGCATGCCCAGTATGCCCTGGCCTTGGCAAAGAGGCAATGCATAGCACATACACTAACACAGGAGGGATCCAGGGAATGACAACTCTCTCCGACTCTCACATACAGTAAAAGGGAGGCCAAACATTAAACTATCTGTGCTCAACTATGTGTAGGGAGTGTACTATGTGCATCCGACATAGGCAGCCCTGTAGCACCACCCTCAATACTGGGACACCCACAAGGTAAGTGACTCACACATGCCAGTCAGGGGGGTTCACATACCCAACAACAGTCATAGCCAGCAGGACAGGAGTAGACAAACACAAACAAAGGCTGTGCTATGGCCTCTGAATGATGCCTATGAGTAACCTCCCCCCAGCCTACACAGACAGACAACAGCAGGTCAGGCAGTGGCATGTCAGTTCTGAAGGGTAGGAAGTCTGAAACTAATATGTAGATAAATAAAAGCTAAGATCTGTAGTATACTGGTATGCCTCTAGACAGCATGATAGGTAAGACTACAGAATGAAATGGAGTACCTGACATATCAGTACAGTCATAGCAAATGTGTACAAGTGTCAGGTGTGCCCCCCCATCCTATGTAGATATGTAGTAACAGACAGGTGTGCCCCCCTAATCCTGTGCAGACATGTAGAAATAGTCAGGTGTGCCCCCCATCCTACGTAGAAATGTAGTAACAGTCAGGTGTGCCCCCCAAAGCCTGTGCAGAAATGTAGAAATAGTCAGGTCTGCCCCACCCCATCCTACGTAGAAATGTAGTAACAGTCAGGTGTGCCCTTCCAAAGACTGTGTTGAAATGTAGAAATTGTCAGGTGTGCCCCACCCCATTCTACGTAGAAATGTAGTAACAGTCAGGTGTGCCCTCGAATCCTGTGAAGAAATGTAGAAATAGGCATGTTTGCCTCCCCCATCCCATGTAGAAATGTAGTAACAGTCAATGCCATGTGATCGACGGACACCCTGAAGAAACGGTATGCTACCTGTAGGTGTACAACACACAGGTCAGCACTGCAATACAGAATACCTGGAGTTGATCCACACATTCATTCCAGACGGGCATACTGGGCATGCTCACACACTTAAACACATGAAGTCCCTGTTTGCAAACACCAGTGGACCAGACATAACTGCCAGTCACAGATGTTAGTGCAGTCACTCCTCTGTATGCACCACACATGCTTTGCACACACAGTGGACAGGAATATAGACATATATCAAAGGACAACACACTATAATAAGCCAAAGGTAGATGTACATAGATGTGTGGAAAAGGGTGACTGTGACAAGGAGCCATCCAGGCCTGTCCCACACAGCACACAGCCAAAGAGCCACAACCACATGAGGTTCAGATGTCATTCATTGTAGATACTAGCCACCAGTATCTGTCAGTAGTACAGACTATGTGGTGCACGTGCTAGCTGTGCAACATGACTGTACAAGGAAGGTGTCATCTAGCATCTGTATACACGTACCTCATGAAATATGACCCTGTGTGTACCCGCATGTTGTGTGTCAACCTCTAGATGAATGGGTTATGGCCCATGCACACACACTGCCCTCCCCATAGCCCTACTATGACAAGCCTGCTGAGGTCATCCACTGTGAAATACACCTTTGGGAGAGATGTAGCCCAGTAATCTCCATGATGCATCTCATAACTGTGTACTGCTATAGTGTAATAAACTAGTTAGGTAGGAGTTCAAATCCCAGATTTAGCAAGTTTGTGTTTGTGGATGTGTCTGTCTTTGTAGAGAGCAATGCCTTTTAGGGTAGTCACACACCCTACAATTGAAAGGCACTACTTTGGTAAGGCTGCTGATGTCATCCACCTAGAAATACACCTCTGTGGAGGTCTTAATCCAGTAATCTCCATAGTGTGTCCTGTAACTGTGTACTGCTGTAGTGTGATAAATTAGTTAGTTAGGTGTTCTAATCCAGACTTGGTTTGTGTGTGTGTCTGTCTGACTCTGTGTAAAGAGCAATGCTTTTTAGGGTAGTCACACTTCCTACAATTCAAATACTCAACTTTGGCAAGGCTGCTGGTGTCATCCATCTAGAAATACACCTCGGTGAAGGTTGTAGCCCAGTAATCTCTGTAGCGCATCCTGTAACTGCGTACTTCTGTAGTGTGAATAAATTAGTTAGGTAGGTGTTCTAATCTTATATCTGGCAAGTGTGTTCGTCTGTCTAACTCTGTCAGTGGAGAGACCAATGCTTTTTAGGGTAGTCACACTCCCTATAATTCAAATGCTCATCTTTGGCAAGGCTGCTGATGTCATCCACCTAGAAGTACACCTCTGTGAATGTTGTAGTCCAGTAATCTCTGCAGTACTTGCCATAACTGCGTACTGCTGTAGTGTGATATAGAACTCTGGTAGGGTCTTTGGCAAGGCTGCTGATGTTATCCACCTAGAAGTACACCTCTGTGAAGGTTGCAGTTCAATGATCTCTAGAGCGCATGCCATAACTGTGTACTGCCGTAGTGTGATATAGAACTCTGGTAGGGTTCTATTCCCACCCATGGTAGTTCTGGATGTTTTGTGTGTGTTTCAATGTCTGTGTAGGGAGCAATGCATTTTAGGTTAGTTACACTCAATACATGTCAAATGCCCTACTTTGGCAATCCAGCTGATGTCATTCATTGTGAAAAACACCTTTGGGGAAGGAGCTCTCCAGTAATCCACATGGTGTGTCCTGTATCCACTAAATGCTGTAGTGTGATTTAGACCTCTGTTAGGGGTTCTATACCCACACATATCAGTTGTGGATGTTTTGTGTGTGTTTCAACGCCTGTGTAGGGAGCAATGCACTTTAGGCTAGCCACACTCACTACAATCCGTTTTTGTATCTGTGTTTCTTTGAAGGTAAATGATTTTTACATCACTGCAATTACCATTCTCTTTGGTGGGATGCAAGAGCTTTTGTTTCCTGACTGGAGTACACTTCACTTTAATGAGAGGTAAAAATACTGTAAAATACAGTCTGTGTCACATAAAATGTTTTGAGGTTTGGATGAACAGTAGTCAGTAATACATAATTTATCAGTAATGCCCTGTCAGTATTAATTGCTTGAAATTAGGAATCAGTGGAAGGTATGTGGGTGTATTCAGTAAACAGTGACCATGACTAACTTCTCCAACACACATTAGGAATATTTGACAATGACTTATTTTATTGCAAGCGTCATGAAGCTGTTATCACTCACCCTAATTGCAGGTGCAGTTGTGGAAAAATAGTTTTATAATTTCCTCTTGTCTGTACAGTAAAGCAATAACATAACAATGAGTTATCCTGAATGATATTTTTCACTGCAGCTATTCTTACTATAATTATGAATTTTGCAGGCAACAATGCAACTGACAAGACAGTATCCCTATTTCTTGCTATCACAATTTGGGATATATGCACAAATACATACACACACTTTTGCTGACAAGCCACAGTGTGACACATGATACTTCTGGTAGAAGAACTCTGTCACTGTGTATGAGTGGACATGAACATGATCAAAGGAAAAAGTACCCATTCACTTTGTGCTTAACAAGGTTGGCATTTTAGTATATTTGTTATTGCATTAAAGGCCATTAGCTAATCCAATGGATCTTCACCAGTGGATACCTTAGAAGAAGTAAGTTTTGCTAAATGGACTAGACTGAGTCAGCCTTACGACATATCTTCTAAACAAAATAAAACTATATGTGTTTGTATCAGGACTCAGAGGAATATTTTTTATTTACTTTTGTGCTACATAGGGATTCAGTAATCTCTATTCTCTTATACAGATATGCACTAATCATTTATTCTGTGTAATGAAATGTAATGAGATATTACAACTTGTTGGATATTCCCCTTGAAAGAAAACATCACAACTTCATACGCTGACAAATGTTTCTTTCATAATTAATTTCAGAATTCCAAATTCTATGGGTCATATCCAGTCATACTACAAACAAAATGAAAGTTAAATAATCACTTATCACTAAAACTTTCTATATTCACATTCCAAACAACACTAAATTTGTTCTGGTATTTAAGACAAACTACAGCGCACTTTTTTCTTCACTTAATATATTTCTACAGATCTTGTCTATAATTGAAGGCAGCCTTTAACCTTGAATAGTTTTAACTCAAATATTTTTTTTTTCAAAATCAGACTACAACAGGGCTATCCACTCAAAGGTGTGAACAACGGTTCTTGGTGAAGACAGCAGCTGATATGATATCCTGACCACTTGTATAAAATGGGGAAAAAGGTGGTAGACACTAATGCTGATTTCTCTCTTTTTTTCATAATTGTAGTCTTCAAAAGCAACAGATGAATTAGTATGCAAACTCATGCTATTCACACATATTTTCACAGATTTTTTTCATAATATTATCTTGTTTTTGTAACAAAGAATATAGATTTTCTGTTTGTCTTTTCTTGGCATATGTCCTTTCCTGGTTTCTTTCATCATAGTTCTGTAACTCCTGGTTATAAGTTATAGTGAAAAGTGTACAGATGTTTCCTTTTGTTTCTATTTTGATTACTTTGCAGGTTTTGCCTGCCCTTAAATTCAGTAAATTTCCCATACTGCTCTGATCAAATAAAACTCCAAATGTGACAGTTAAATATGTAAGCCTTTTAAAAAGAAAGGCTTAGGTCTCTTTGCCTTGATCCATAGTTGAAACAAGCACACACACATTTTTATACACACAGGTGCATATACAGTGGATATTAAATGCTTACACCCCCATTAAAATGCCAGGTTTTTGTAATATAAAAAAATGAGACCACAATAAATCATTTCAAAACTTTTCCTACCTTTAATCTGACCTATAACATGTACAATTCAATTGAAAAACAAATAAATATGTTAGGGGAAAAATATAAAAAATAAAAAAGTACAATACGCTGGTTGCATAAGTGTGCACACCCTTAAATTAAATAGTTTGTTGTGTGTGCACTCCCTTAAACTAACACTTTGTTGAAGCACGTTTTGATTTAATTATGACATTCAGTCTTCTTGGGTAAGCACCTGCCATCAATTAAACAGACTCTGATTAACCCCAAATAAAGTTCAGCTGTCCTAGTAGGATTTTCCTGATATTTACTCATTTGCCTGCTACAGCAAAAGCCATTGTTCACAGAGAGCTTGCAAAGCATCAAAGGGGTTTCATTGTTGAAAGGTATCAGTCAGGAGAAGGGTACAAAAACATTTCCACAGCATTGGATATACCATGGGACACAGCGAAGACAGTCATCAAAAAGTGGAGAAAATATGGGACAACAGTGATGATGCAAAGAACTGGACATCCCTCCAAAATTGATGAAAAGACAAGATGAAAACTAGTCAGGGAGGCTGCCAAGAGACCTACAGCAACAATGAAGAAGCTGCAGGAATTTCTGGCAAGTTCTGGTTGTGTACTACACATGACAATAATCTCCCATATTCTCGATATGTCTGGACTATGGGGTAGGGTTGCAAGATAAAAGCCTTTTCTTACACAGAAAAACATCCAGGCCCTACTACAATTTGCAAAACAATACATCAAGTCTTCCAAAGCATGTGGGAAAATGTGCTATGGTCTGATGAGACCGAGGCTGATCATTCTGGCCACAATTCCAAAAAGTATGTTTGGCACAAAAACAACACTTCGCATCACCAAAAGAACACCATCCCCATGGTGAAGCATGGTGGTGGCAGTATCATGCTTTGGTGTTACTTTTCTTTAGATGGAACTGGGGCTTTAGTTAAGGTGGAGGGAATTATGAACATTTCCAAATACCAGTCACTTTTGGCCGAAAACCTTCAGGTGTCTGCTAGAAAACTGAAGATGAAGAGGAATTTCACCTTTTAACATGACAATGACCCCAAGAATTTATCCAAATCAACAAAGGAATGGCTTCACCAGAAGAAAATTACAGTTTTGCAATGGCCCAGCCAGAGCCCAGACCTAAATCTAATAGAAAATCGGTGTGGTCACCTGAAGAGGACTGTGCACAAGAGATGCTCTCTCAATCTAATAGATTTGGAGCACTTTAGCAAGGAAGAGTGGGCAAATATTGCCATGTCAAGATGTAACATGCTGATGGACTCCTCCCTGAGAAGACTGAATGTTGTAATTAAATAAAAAAGGTGCTTCAACAATGTATTAGTTTAAGGGTGTGAACACTTATGCAACTAGCATATTGTACGTTTTTTATTTTTTTATATTTTTTCCCCTACATGTTTGTTTGTTTTTCAATTGGATTATACAATGTATAGGTCACATCAAAGGTGGGAAAATTGTTGAAATGATTTATTGTGGTCTCATTTCTTCATATCACAAAAATCTGGCATTTTAACAGGGGTGTGTAAACTTTTTATATCCACTGTATGTATGCATGTATGTGTATATATATATATATATATATATATATATATATATATATATATATATATATATATATATATATATATATATATATAGAGTATGTATATATCTATCTATATATATATATATATATATATATATATATATATATATATATATATATATGAGTCATAAATGGTAGAAATCTTAAGAGAGAATCACAAATGATAAAACAAACAATAAAGAATCATAAAACACTGAATGACTCATAACAGAGAATCACAAAACATAAAATACTTCTTTCCCACTAAAATAGGCCCTATAATAGTAAACGCCAGCTACAAAATCGAGATCAGGTGTCGTCTTAGAATTGTTATTGTTAATGAAAGGGCTTTTAATGATGTAATGTGTAGAGTTAGAGCAGGGGTAGGGTTATTATGTGTAGGATGATGGACAATGGGGCTTAGCACCCCTGCAAAATCCTACCCATGTGTGCTAACCCTAACATACCCCTAACCCTACACATTACTTTATTGAAAACCCTTCCTCTAACCATACCACTATAAATTATAAAAGGGCACAGAACACAACCCAAAACATGTACAGCACTTACCCTATCCCCTTACTCTAACCCTAACCAGTGAACACTTGCATATTCTCATCAACTGCTTTAACACAGTCTTGCACATGCTCACAACAAAAACTTTTTCATTAAAATGTTAATTTTCCTTCACTGCCCTATTTACTTACACTGTATAACACTAAATTCATCCATATGTGATTCACACAAATGAACATTTACTCATGTGTACATTCTTTTTTTTGACAACCACTAAAGCCTTTCTACTAAATGTGCCTTTT
The DNA here is from genome assembly GCF_019279795.1 of Protopterus annectens. Lineage (NCBI taxonomy): Eukaryota > Metazoa > Chordata > Ceratodontiformes > Protopteridae > Protopterus > Protopterus annectens. The sequence continues at coordinate 190,111,941 of NC_056751.1, read as the reverse complement.
GTCTTACACCTACATATATATTTATACACACACACACACACACACACACACACACACACACACACACACACACACACACACACACACACACACACACACACACACAAACACACACACACACACACACATATATATATTTATACACACAGACATATATCTATCATCTACCTATCTATAGATAGATGAATGTTTGTGTATGTGTACATGCATGCATGCACGTGTATGTATGTGTGTTCTTATTTCAGCTTTTCCCAGTTAGGGGTCGCCACAGCAGAACAACAGCCAAAAGATTGGCAGTGGAGTTTTACAGTGTTAGATTGCCATCCTGGTGCCCAACCTTCTGCAGGAGGCACACACACTCTCATGCCTAGAGCCAATTCAGAGGATCCAATCTACCTACAGCATGTCTTTGAGAGGAAACCCATGCAACCTCAGATAGGACATGCAGACTTCACACAGAAGGCACCCCTGCTGAGAACTGAACCAGAGAACCTCTTGCGGTGAGGTAGCAACTCTAACCACTGCACCACCACATCCACCCATGTGTGTATATTTGTATTACTTAACCATAAAACAAATCAGTCTGAAAGTATACAGCTGTATCTAACAACAATGATAAATATGTCTACAGCTGGCTAGTGAATTATGATATAACATATGTCTACATTATAACACATGTAGTCTATGCACACTAAAATTAAAATGTAGTCAACCTCTGTATATAATATATAATTAAGGAGGAGGTGTATGTAATATATAATAAAGGAGGTGGAGGAAATTTCTGGGGGTGGGGTTTAACCTTGCAGAAAAGTTCATTCTCGAATAGATATGTTTAGGGATTATTTGTAGTAAAGATAATAGACTTCATGCAAAAATGCATTTGCAATCATATTTAGAACTTGAGGAATTTCAGGATGCATAGTAGACATCTTCAAGGGATGAAAGAAAGTGCATTTGTGAGCTAAAATTGTCAAACAAAGTTATTAATTTTGTATGTTTGCTAGGAATAGCTGAAATCACCAGAGGGATTATTAAAGTTAGATACGTGGAAGGATAGTGTAGATGAATAGTGCAAGAAATGTGAGGACGCTTACTGTAGAAGAAACTGCTGAGTGTAATGAAAGGAAGTATATTTTATATAGCTGTGTATGTACAATAATTATTTGTGGTAAGAAAATGTCTTCAGTGAGGCTATTGTAGGTCTTGTGTTATCTAACAATGACAAGGATTAAGGGATGAATTCGAAACAGACTTTGCTGGTTTATAAAGTGACAATTTGCAGTTTGTAAAATCACAAATTTGTCACTACTGAGTATATGATATATCCACATAATAGTTTAGTTAATAAGAGCACTTTGGCGAAAGTCATTTTTGCTGTACATTTACATGTTTTTGTGATGTATAAAGGATGGCCAAGAATCAATGAAAGTAAAATCATGTGCATGAATACTTTCCATAACTGCAGACCTTCAAGGAATGGTTATTATAATATATCTCCTGGCATTGTTGTTTCACACTCAGTTATCTGTCTTTATCCCTGGCCAGAAATCTCAACATGTTTATCAATACTAATGAAATTGAATACTGGCCTTGTGTCATGTTCTGTCAAGCCCTTACAGGTACATGAGATTCCCACATAAGTCAGTATTACTCTGATCATTATTCAGTTATTTGAGCCACTTAAAGTCCCACATGAGGACATATTAAGGTAGGAGGCTATATGCTAATAAGTCATAACACTATAATAAGGATACATTGATGAATGGATACTACTACTTTAAGAAATATGTCAATTTCTTACACCTTTCTCAGGTGGAAGGAGGGAAAGTAGCTTCACCATTAGTAACTTCTCATCAAAGGTCAATACTTATGGAAATTGTACTTTCAGACAGTAGTACTGCTTTCTTCATGGATGATCACAGTAACAATAAATCCTACAATCTGTGTAGTTTCACAAGCAGTACTGTCATACTGTCATAATCAAGGTAGAAGCACTGTTTTAGCATTCCCTGAAGCACAACCATTGCAAAACCTGTCCTATCCCTATATTGTTTGTCTAATTTACAATAATTTGTGAAGGGATGGACACAAGCCCATGATGCAGCTTTCCAAAGATGTTTTGTGCACTCATCCTTAAAACATGCTTCTGACATGGCTGCTGCACTAGTAGAATGGGGTATTGGACTGTAGTCTGAATCATCAGATAAGCTCTCATCAAAGTGACACATGGATGGCAAGTCCCCTGTGCCCCCCCCCCAGCCTTTTAATTAAATAAGCAAGCTTCATGATCACACAATTATGGTGATAATTGAAAAACTGAGCAACTCTGAAATCACTGTCAGCACACTAATAAGAGCCATGCATGATGGCAGCAATTCTTAATGGAAAAAAAGCAATCAATGAGGTGCAGCTCAGGTATCTGGACACAATAAATTTGCAGTCTTATCCATTCACCATTCAACCAAGAATGGAGACGGAGAGGTCTTACTGTACATCAAAGGAGCATGTTATATGTACCCTAGCAACAGTATGGCACCATTAGAAAGTGTCTGGTTGACTGCTTGGCCTTCTTTCTTTGCCATAATAGACATAAGGCACTGATTAGTTTTCTTAAGCCATAAGGCATAAGTTCTGCTTCTATAGTATTTCATGTACCTAAGAACAATCAAATTATTTAACAATTTTCTCTATCATTTTAATTGATTGCAAAAACACTGAGGATTGAACACATTGATTGAGCCATTGCAGATCAATGGATGGGGAATCACAAATTCATACCTGGAGTAGCACCTATGTCCAATTTTGGGCAGATGCAGTCTGTGACATAGGCACAAACCATTGCATCCTCTTGCACCTAGGAGCAGTATATTGGATAAAACTGGGTTGTATTGGCTAGGCTCGTAAGGGCTCTTATGCCATTAGCCTAGTAATCTCCTATGAACCTATAAGATTACCTTTGGCATCAAAGTTGCCCTTTCATTGTGGAATACCGAGTAAGGAGAATTACATATGAGAGGTTGTAACACTGAGATTATTTTAATAGTGCTCAATCTGTTGGTTGAGAAGAAGTTAATCTATTTCAACAAAAAATTCAAATCTTAAGGAGGATTCATGCATCCTATTTGATGTCTTGTGTAAAGCATCCCTTTAAAGAAGGCCATAATGGAAAGATGGACTACGGAATATCAGTTGGTTAGAAGCCAAGCAGGGATTGTGGAAAGATGATATATAAACATCATTTTAATCAGATAAACTTGATTGAAAAATAATCCTTGTTTTAATCAAATGAGTTGTTCAGGAAATCTACATACCCTGATATGAAGCAGTGTAAAGGATTTAACCATTCTGTTTTTGTCCATGTGGGTGACACAGTGGTTCAGCTGAAGCACTGTCGCCTCACAGTAAGTGATTCTCCTGTTCAATTCATAGCTGGGGTGCCTTCTTTGTGGAGTGTATATCTCCTCCCTGCATTCCCGTGGATTTCCTCTGGGTGTTCCATTTTCCTCCTAGATTCCAAAGACATGCAGGCCATGAAACAAGGCTCATTCCCCTTTATGTTTAATATTTCCTTGTAGTATGCATTTTAAGTTTTACAGTAGTTAATCCTTGCTGAAATAAAAGAGTTGTTTGAAACCAACATTGTATTGCTCATAGCAAGAGGCCCAGAGTTTTGAAGTTTGGAGAGAACATTGCCTCTTAATGGGTTAGCAAAGACTTGTGCAGAGGTAATAGCTATAATGCAAGAGAGAGCAGACTCCTTGGCAGTGAAAATCAGGGTTGACTGGACCCAGCGGGAGCTTACAAAATCAGATTGGCTTTGATTTAAAGAGAACATCCTGGACTAAAAGAAATGAAGGGAAGGCATACATCAGTTCCTGATGCCTAAAGGAGAATGTATCTGCCTTCTAGACTGTTTAATAACACATCATGGAACATAAACTTTTAAGCTGATCATTGATGTAGGTAGCCAACAGATCCACCGCTCTCATTTCCAGTATTATATATACACAAACATAAGTCAGAAAATTTATGGCAAAATGTCATACCTAAAAAAACAGGGGTGAACTTATGAATGGGCAATATGGTAATTCTGCATGTGTTCACACGCAGACTGCTCTAATAAGATACTTTCATTGTTATGAAGAAATAAAAAAAAATAACTATGATTGGTTTCAGCTGGTAGCTATCACTGGATTGTGGCCATGGACAGTGTGACTGTTACAAATGCCTACTGCCTAAAGATATAAGGTATATAGTGTCTTGCAACTTGTTGTTCTCAGATACGTAGTGCCCCCCTTCTACCAAACAACATAGTGGTAAGCAATCATTGCAGTCTGGTCGTTTAAAATGTCTTTGTTTTTACACATAGACTGCCTCCAAAACATGTTGTATAGCTGCTTTTTTTTTGGTAATGTATTCTAGTTTGCAGCTGACATTCTTAGTCATGGGCTATTATCCCAATCACTGCAATTATAAAGAAAAAATGAATGGATTAGTACTGTGATCAGTACATACTGTTATCAGTGCTCATTGATATAAGGTATTTGGTATCTTGCCACTTGTTATTTTCACACAGCTATGCAGATCCCCACTTCAAACAAACTGTATCGCTACTGCATGATTACGTAACTGCTTTCATACACAGACTGTCTTTCTAAACATGAAAAAAATGCTGGTAACTTTAATTTTCATTTCTTCATTTGATACAACAGTACCAGTACTTAAAGAAATAAATTTAAATCCATCCATGTAGGTTTATAATCTATAGTATAGAACTAAATGTATCACCTCAGCTTTTATATGTATTCATGCATTTTAATGTTTTTTTTTTGTTTGTTTGTTTGAAACTTGCCTCTAGATCAGTGTGTGTGTATATACCTTTAAGAAGCTGTCCAAGGGCTTGCACAAGTGTATAAGTGATATGTTATCAGAAGTGGCATGTCTAAAGGACATGGAATCAGAACCAGCATATCTAAAGGGCATGAGGTCAAAAATGGCTTGGCTAAAATGACTAAAGACACTTGCTTAGAGCTGGGAGAATATACAGCAGAGGATCATCCCTAAAATGTGCAGACTTCACAAAACAAGTCAAAAATGAATTTCAGATATTAAAACTTGCCCAGCACTATTTCTTTATTGCATAATATGAAACAGAGCACACATACCATTCTAAACAATATTCGCATAAATAGATATGTGCAATATTGATAAAAACTATTTGAATTACTATAACAAATGTTTGAAATGAAGGCTGAATTGCATAAAATGAATAAAATAAAGGGAAATGACTGCATTCTTGCAAAGCATATGTACTTTTTGTATTAAGCAAAGCTATCTAAGTTATCAGAAGTGTATAAGGTGTTTGCATGTTTGTACAGTGTTACAGTAAAGCTATTTCGCAAAAGTACAGCCATTACAGGGCATATTTTGCAGAGTACAGCCATTATAGAACTATTTTGCAAAGTACAGTATTTCAAAGAGTTGATTGTATATTTGAATGTTATTGCAAGCTCACAAAACTGTTTGCTCATACATAATTACAAGGGCTATATTTTCAGTGTGTTTGTGTATATGTTGTGGGCATGGCAGATTGATTTTGAAAGCCCAGTGCACTTGTATTTGACAATAATATTGCCGAGAACTGGAGTGTTGAGCAAGAGTATGACATTTTCATACAGGTTGCATTTTCTGATAAAGATGACCGTACAAAGCCATTTATATTACTTAATTTAGCTGGGTCAGAAGCCATAGAAAGGGAACACTCATTTGTGTATGTACCTGCTATCTATACAGGAGAAGGGGAAGACCATCATATTGTTATACCAGTTGAGTCAAAGGAGGAAGCAGAGTGCTTAAGATGTAAATTTAGAGAAATGTGTAATGGTTACACTGTAACCCCCAGACAAATATTACAATGGAAATGCACTTATTTTGCACAAGAGATAAAAAGCCTGGTCAAACCTTTTCAGCATATATAACTGACCTGAGAAATAAAGCTAAAATGTGCAGATTTGGTGACTTAAGGTATGAGTTGATAAAAGGCAGACTTGTATGTGGCATAAAAGATGAAGCTGTGGGAAAGATTGTTTCATGACAGTGATTTAACTTTGGATAAGGCCATTGAGATTTGTCAGATATACGAGCTCACAGAAAAGCATACAAATATGCTTACAAACAGCAGTATCCCTAGGAGGCACAGTGATAAAGCTAATGTTGATAATATGCAGCATGTTATTAAAAGAAACAGGCCCAAGCACATGGCAGCAACTGTAACCCCTGTAGCACTCACTGGTAAACTCCAGAACTTTCTTGCAAATTCCAGACTGCACAGTCTCAGTAAAGTGCAAGAGTGAGTCAGCAAACCCAAAGCATGGGCCCCCACCCATTTTCATCTCCAACTGTCATAATTGTGGTGGAAATCATAAATCTAAATGGGAAAATGTTTAGCTTTTGGTCAACGATGCCACAAATGCAATAACTGGAATAATTTCAAATGATTTTGTAAATCAAAAGGCCCACATGGGAACATTTTAAGAAACAAGTTAATCAATTTGAAAGTTAGGGAGTAGGGTCGCAGGCCACTCTTTATGTTGCAGGTGTGTCAATGTTTCATGAAACAGTTAATGCAGTAGATTCAAGGGCAAAGAATAAAGTATTCTGTACTGTTCGGAAAAATAGCAAACCCATAGAGCTCAAAGTTCGCACAGGTTCCAAGTACAATGTTATGTCTGCAGAAACATTTGCTAGAGTGTGTCATGGTGAAAGGCTTGATTTGACAAGGTCTGTGAAACTTGTTGCTTATGGAGGTGGAGAAATTCAAACTGAAGGCTCAATAGTGCTTTTATGTTACTCTGCTGGAAGATGCTACAATTTGTTATTTTATGTGGTCAAAAGGCACATCCACTCATTATTAGGGCTCAGAGACAGTTTGAAAATGGGACTGCTTTCATTTAGTGTGGAAGTCCATCATGTTAGCTTAAAAGACGACTACTCTAATTTTGCCCAGTACATTTTTTTACCTATGCTGATCTTTTCCAAGATATACTAGGCAAACTTCCAGTTGTGTACTCCATGAAGTTAGACCCAGAGGTCAGTCCAGTTATCAGGCCAGCATGTAAAGTTCCAATAACCATGTAAGGCAAGGTCAAAGCTGAGCTAGATAAAATGATGTGACAAGGTGTGATTTGTCCAGTTGAAACTCCAACTGAATGGGTATCTTCCGTGGTAGTAGCTCATAAGAAAAGCTTAGATGACATCAGAATATGTATTAACCCACAAGATTTGAACAAAGAGCTAAAAAGACCTCATCATCCCTTGTGCATAGTCGAAGAAGTCGCAGTCTTGCTGCCAAATGCCACTATTTTTTTCTGTTTTAGATGCAAAGAGTTCATTTTGGCAAATTCAGCTTGACAAAAAAAATCATCATTGCTCACTGCTTTCAGTACTCCATTTGGCAGGCACAGATTTTTGAGAATGCCATTTGGGATAAATTCTGCAAGTGAAGTCTTTCAACATGCAATGGAGCAAATGTTTTCTTTGCATCCTTGTGCTATTATAGTAGAAGACATAATAGTAGGAGATCACGATGAAGATGAACATGACAGAAACCTCAGAAAAGTTCTAGAAATGGCACATCAAGTGAATCTTAAGCTCAATGCACACAAATGCAAATTCAGGCTATGAGAGGTTACTTATGTTGGTCATTTGTTTACAAGTACAGGCTTACAACCAGACATTCAAAGCAAACAGCCTTTCTTGAGATGCCAGCTCCAGACAATGTTCAAGCCCTGCAAAGTTTTCTTGGCATGGTCAACTACCAAGGCAAGTTCATTCCAGGCTTAAGCCAACTTTCAGTGCCACTCAGAGAGATAACACATAAAGATGTATTCTGGTCTTGGTTAGAGCAACACCAAAGAGCATTTGATGTCCTGAAACGGAGAACTGCTAGTCCACCAGTTCTCAGATATTATGATGTTCACAAGCCAGTTACACTTTCCTATGATACTTCAGAATTTGGTCTTGGTACAGTCATTCTACAAGAGGATTAATCTCTTACCTATGCATCAAGAACTCTTACCCAAACTGAGATGCATTATGCCCAGATCGAGAAAGCGCTTTTGGCAATTGTGTTTGCATGTTCGAAGTTCCATGATTATGTTTATGGTAGCCCTGTCCAGATTGAAACAGACCTCCAACCATTAGTCACTATCTTGAGAAAGCCTATGCATTCAGCTCCAGCCTAGCTGCAAAGTATGATGCTGAGATTACAAAAGTACAATTTCAATATTATCTACAAAAAAGGTAAACTTCTTTATCTTGCTGAAACATTATCCAGATCACCCAGAAATACCACAGAACAGCATTATAATGAGAACCTTGATTTTGAAGTCATGGAAGTGAGACATTTTTCTTCCACATGTCGTAATGAGTTGAGAGATCACACAACCATGGACCCAGTTTTACAAAGGTTCAACCACTTTATCAAACAAGGATGGCCATCAACACAATCTAGTTTATCTCAAGAAGTGCAACCTTATTTTCCATACATACATGAGACCTTGTCTGACAAAGGTATCATTATGAAAGGCCTGAAAGTAATAGTTCCAAAGTCCTTGTAACCAGAGTCCATTACTATCTTGCATCATGGTCACCCAACAATCGAATCTACCAAAAGAAGGGTGAGAGGACTAGTATTTTGGCCTTCTATGTCACAAGACATTGAGAGAGCACTTTCATCTTGTTTAGTGTGTAATAGTACAAACTACATTAACAAAAAGAGCCACTTCAGTTGAACCAGATGTGTGGACTATCATGGACTGGACCGCACAAAGTTGTTTCTGGCAATGTCACACAGTTTACAAGCCAACAGTTCAAAAGATTTGCTGGAGAATGGGACTTTACCATGTCACAAGTAGTCCTGAGTACCTGAAGCCAAATGGCTTGGCAGAACACTCAGTGCAAAGTGCAAAGCAGTTGCTATTGAAATCAAAATGAGATAATAGTGAGGTTTTCCTGAATCTTTTGGATCTCAGAAATGTTCCACATGACAAATATCTTGGTTCACCTGCTCAGAGACTTCTGTCGAGACAAACCAGAACCACATTACCAATCAGTAGTCAATTTCTGGTTCCATGTATCAAGAACAACAGATCAGTAAAAGCCAATCTGTTGAAGACACACCTATCCCAGACATCCTACTATGATAAGACCAGCAAACCTCTCAGTTCATTACAAGAAGAAGAAGTGGTAAGGATGCAGACATACAAAGGTTATGATTGGATTGGTGTCATGAAAAATATTGGTCCAGAGACAAGATTGTACATTGTGGAATCAGAAGGAACAACTTTTAGGCAGAATTGGAAACATTTGAGACCGGTGTCTGAGCCTATACCACAGCAGATAGCCTGTGAGAAAGACTCTTTATCTCAGAGTGAGTTGTCCAGTGTTCCAATTCCAGAGGAAGTTCCAGAGGACATTCCCATTCCTATGCTGAATACAAAAGTTCCTGATACGAGTTGTGCACCGCAGACTGTCCCTGTTGCTAAATTTACTCCCAGCTGTTATGTTATGAGACATGGTCGAATCTTTAAACCCTGTAGCAGATATGAAGTGACTTGAACATGAACATTGTGTTTTGTTTCTAACATATATGGTAATGCATGCCTGACTCTGATATTGTTTCTTTCAAAGGGCAATCTTTTTCAGAGAGAGGATGCAGATCAATGTGTGTGTATATACCTTTAAGAAGCTATCCAAGGGCTTGCACAAGTGTATAAATACTGAGCATGTGTGAGCCTGACTGCCATTTTGTGGATAGCTGTTGAGATGTAAGCATATGCATGTAAGCTCTGTCTGTTAACTAGTTCATTCATATTTAATGATGCTGCTATCCACCCTACTGTGTTTCTGTGTATTAAAGCATCTAAAAAAATCCCAAGCCTTCAAGTTATATGTGTTAGAGATGAACGAGCAACATTGGCCTTCAACTTATACATGAAGTTGAGTTTTATACAAGCACACATGATTATTTTACAGAAAATGTTGAGGTCTATTTTCCATCCATATGCAAAAGTGGTCCTCTTTTTCCATGCATCTACAGCTTGATTTTGGAGTCTTGCAACCTGAATTGCTAACAGCTGGAGATGTGCTTTAAGGCCTAATTCCAAATTTAATCTGCCTCCTTTCAAATACCTACTTCCAACTGGTTCATTTATATTACACATCAGAATAGTATTTTTTGTATTAATTTGCAGATAATCTAGCTGTCTTGAGAGTCTGTCAGGACCCTGTATACTGCTTTTATCTCCTTCATTTTGATGTGAAGCAGTTTTTCTTAATGACACTAACTACCCTGAATGGACAGGTTGATCTAATGGGTCAGACTGTGTTGAAATTCTGAAGATCGTTATTTTAATTTTTGGAAAAGTGAGACTGAAAGGTAGAAAACATAATACAATATAGGTTGCAATGCTATGCTAAAATGATAAGTGAATATTTATATGTTAATTATCATATACCTGAAGGCTAAAATTTCCATGTATAAATAAACTATGTTAAAACAAAGAAGAACAGAGCTTATTAACAATATGTGATATAAAGGATCATTGCTCTAAGAGAGTAAAAGCTACAGTTTGAAAAGCTGTATTATATTTAAGATGACCAATTAAAAATAATATTTATTTTTAAGATCTATATATTAAATCCTCACAGAAAAAAAACTGTTAATAATGCCATAGCGAAGTCTAGAAACATGCTGTGTGTGAAGTTTCTATGCTTGTGTGAAGTATCTATAATCTGAATTACTGGATAGACAAAAATATATATTATTCAAATGAACATGCAAGTCCATTTATTAATATTCCATTTTCATGATTTTTTTTTCTTTTTTTTTGATAGAAAAAGTAGTCCTCTATCTAGGTGTCTCTGTTTATCCTTTTTAGGTTGGCTTGTATTACTACTGTCCATTTCTTCCTGATGCCTGGTAACCATTTTAGATTTAAGAAAGAAGGAGCAACTTCTAGACAGCCAAACATAATTGTTTCTTCTGAGAAAAATATTCTTAACCGTGCTGGAAATAAAAGACATTTACTATAACATTTTTGGAACATTACTAGTGCAAAACAGATATTTTCTTCCCATTACTTTCTGTGAATAGTCATTTTATATATATATATATATATATATATATATATATATATATATATATATATATAAACAGAACTACCATTTTTCAAAAGAGAACTTGCCCTAGCAGTTCTAATAACAAGCTTGTTGTCTAGATGGGAGATAACTTTAACAATTATAGACTTAAGAAGGACTCATTCCCTAGCAAGATGCTTTGTGAGATCCACAGGACAAGACCCCTCCTGAAGGTTTAACACTCTTAGAATCCAGCTGGTGAGGAAATTAACCATATGTTCTCCTTCTAGTTTCTCAGTCACACCATATTTTTTTCTCTTCTGGGTTTTTAGATCATCTGCCTTACCAAAAACTATTTTGTGTTTTTTTTTTTTTTTTTTTTTTTGATCATTCGGTGTTCTGTCAATGTCATTTAAATATATTTCAATGCTATCCATGTCGGCATTTTGCTGTTGAACCATAATTTGCAAAAGTTCAAACTGTTTGCTGCCATTCTCTTGTATATAGTCTACCTTCTTATCTGTAATGTCTGTTTCAAGGATAATTATTGAATATGTATGAATATTTGAAACTGGACCAACTACGAACAGCAGGAATGAAAAGACTTTATTCAAACAGTGAGCACTTTCATGCCCAACAGAGCATTTCTTCAGACCATATGAAACTGACAACTAAAATAATTTAAATAGTAATGCAACAATAAAAAAAAAAAAAACAACTCAAATGACTGCATTAATAAAATCATTTAAGTAAATTGTGAGTTTTAAGAAATGGTTTTAAAGGCACCTTGCCATTTAAACCTGGATGCTTATTTAAATGAAATCTAATAACCCACTGTGTTTCATGCTGTACAGTCACATTTTAAAGTCACCAAGACACTTGCTGTTATTTAAACATTCTGATACTTTAAACTTAAAAGTATGAGATGGTCCTTTTTCTTGTACACGTTTGGCCACAGCATTTCTTAAGTCTAAGTTCTTAATGGCAGTGGTTTGTTCTCTCATCCTTTCTTTCTGCATTCTATTTGTCTTCCCTATATAAAAGGAACAACAGATATCACAGCATGCTATATACACCACATTTGAAACAGTACAATCAGATCTATCCTTAATACTAAACACCTTATTAGTTACAGAATGTTTAAAACAAGTACTCTTATCTATTAATAGACACAAATTGCATCTCCCACATAGCTTTGTACCTGGCTCATTGTCCCTATTTATGCCTCTATTGCTGCCATAGCATAATAGTCTCTTAAGAGATTTTTTGTTCTTAAATGTAAAGTGTGGATATTCCCCTACTATTCCTCTAATTTTATCATCAGAAAATAATACAGGCCAATTTTTCTTAATTATTTCACAAAAGACATTCACATTGTTGGTATAGTGTAAACTAAAATTCACCATTGGCATATTATTATTACTAGTGGTAACATCCCTATCCCTTCCGTGATTTGAAAAGTATGGATGGGCACTTCCCCTTCTTAACATTCTAGTGATAGTCATCATATTTTCAACTTCTCTATCACTATAACCCCTTTCTATAAATTCTAGTTGAACCTGATTTAAATTAGATTCAGACACACTGTCTACATTATTTAATCTGGAAATCCTCATTCCCTGACCTCTTAATACATTCCTGAACACTCTGGAGGGATGCATGCTATCGCTCCTTAAAGTCATATTACTATGACATGGTTTCCTATACAGCCTAGTGTTAATGGTGGCATCTTCAGATCTATAAATCTCTACATGCAAAAAGTCCATGGCTAATAATTTAATAGCTCACATTATCTTCATAAAATCCTTCATTGTATAAATTGCCTCTTACTCAGTAGTTTTGAAAACTGATCTCCTTCAAGTGGTCTGTTCATATATTTTCAGACACAATTTTTTAATTACTATATTTTGACTAACATAATTTAATCCTGAGACAGAATACAAATTTTCTTCACTTATAGCACCAACTGGGCCATGTTTGACAGTCAGTTCCTGCCAAAAACTTTTTAATGGTACAGAGCAACTAAAATCTGCTGAACTCACTCCATTCACCATCTTGGCCACAGAACTCCATTCATTGCTTTTATGATTACATTGTTTTGCATTTTTAAAGAGTATTGCTTGGCAAACATTTTGCATCTACATTACATAATCAAACTTTTAAAAGTTCGAATGTCATATGGTCGACACCATATGACCGAACTTTTAAAAGTTTGAAAATGTAATAAAAAAAAAGAAAGGAAAAAACCTACCTGAATGGTTTAAGCAAGAGGGTAAGCCCCCCTGCACCCCCACACCCCCCACTATTTAAATATACCAACTCTGAGATCACACTACAGTGCAAAAAAGGAAAATCTTCCCATTACGCACTGTATGGAGATCTCTGTTGAAACATTTTAATTTTTAAAAGTTTGATTATATGGTGTCAACCATATGACGTTCGAACTTTTAAGAGTTTAACAAAGTGATATAGAGCCAAATTTTCTAATGGGGGTCATGGCCCTCTTTGATTATACATATGCAAATGCATGCATGTTCTGTAAGGCATATCGTCAGTGTTCTTATGTTTTGTGGGCATTTCCTGTAAAGCAGCCTGAAGACAAAGTGAGGGAGTAAAGATGCTATGAGAATTGGTTGTACAAGGAAAGAGTAGGAAAATGTAGGAAACTGCTCATCTCTTAAGACAAGCAGCATTCACAGAGAAAGCCAAAAGGAGAGAATCCTTCACACTAGACTTGTTGCTTTCCTAAAGGCCAGCTTTCCCCTAGACAATACCCAGAATGGTTTTATAGCCAGAAGAATCAGTCAGACACACTTAATCCATATTTAAAAGTACAACAGAGAGGAACACTTGATAAGGGATTACTGGTAGCCAGATTCTACTTTGATTTCAGCAAACCATTTGACTTGAACCCATATAAGAAACTATCAGGAAAACTGGATATATTTATGATACAACCAAGACTAAGAAATTGGATTCCTGCATTGATAAATTGTAAGATACAGAGTATTCTGTGGAGAGGAACACTGTCACAAGTAAAAAGAAAAAAGTTATTAGTGGAGAATTACAGGGGTCTCTCCAATGTCTACTTCTCTCAAAATAATTCATTTTTGATTTATCTGAGGCAATAGAGAGCAGGATCATTGTCAGTGTTGAATATACCATGTTTGTTGCAACAGTGGAGCATGAAGGGAGGATATGAAAGAAGAACTACAAAGATGGAGTAAGTCAGTCGAAAGGTAGAAGTTGAGGTTCGATGTACTAAAATGTAAAATACTGTACCTGGGCCAAGATAACTCTGAGATACTATATCATCTACTGGGAATGCACATGATGCAACAGAGAAGGACAGAGATCAGGAAGTACTGGTCTCATCTGGACTGGATCACCAGGTGCAGAGTAAGAGGTGAATGACATCAACCAACAGATCATCAGGATGTACTCCAGAACCAAAGATGTAATGTTGTCAATATACCAGGCCCTAGTCAGAGCACACTTTGACTACTGTGTGCAGTTCTAGGAGCCTTACAAGGATGAGGATATGAGGCCTAAAAGGAAAAGTCTAGGGGAAGATACCAGATCAGTGTGTAGGATGGAAGGGAAAGAATATGGCTAGCCACTAGCCATCCTGAAGTGCTTCTCACTTTTGAGTAGAAGAAAATGGAATGGTTATCATATGCATACACAAGACCATATCAGGGAGAAGTAAAGATGATGTCTTGAAGAGAAGGTCAGAAAAAGAAGAAAGGAAATAAGCAGCAGGTAGTAACAACAAACTGTTCCTTTTATTTGCTGAAGTACTTATTTTTGGTGAGAGATTTGCACTCATGATACAGCCCACAAGAATAGGTTATGATAGCAATCCATGGTGATATTCAAGATAACATGGAGCAGTTAGAGAGCAAATGGAATGGAAAGTAGGTGTGGAGGTGAGATAGAAGGTTCATTATACATAAAAGGCATACCATACAGGCCTATTGTCATCTTCTTCTGTCAAACAAACATAACTTAAAAAGTGCAAGTGAATCTAAATGTTATTCTGGTTGCAATGGGTTAGTTCAATTTGTCACAGTGTTATAAGGAATTATTACATTTTGGAATTAATTATTTCACTCATTTGTACAAACACTGTATGATGTGTTAGAACAAAAGTTATATAAGTGGCACTCAGTATTAGTGCAATCATATTATTTCTATAAAATATGTAAAAAAATAAAAAATAAAAAAGAGTTAGACATTCTGTAATTGATCCTACAGGCAAAATTAATTTATGCAACACCGAAATGGCAGAAGTGAATGATTTATACCTTGTATTTTACATTAATGTTTATACACCTGCACACATGCATGCACACTCATATGTTTATACCTCACTCATGCCACCATACACTCACACCCATACACATTCCCACTTTTATATTATAGCTGTGTATCCTTATCTCTGTACACTACTTTATCAAGGAATAAAGCAGAGAGCACCTGTCAGTCTCTGCTCTGCATTGCAAATAGCTCAAAAGCAATATCAAAAAACATTCAAGATGAAAACTGTTATTGCCTGTGTATGCTGCTATTGCTACCACATGATGTCTACTGTTAAACAAGTTAGTGTTTGAAAAAGCACATATATGTTTGCAGCAAAATAATGCATTTCATATAGATGCATTTTTAATGTACTGTACAAGTACAGATTGTATTCACGTTGTTTAATAGAGATCACTGGGTAATATGCAATTGTTTCACTTATAATGTCTGAAGTATGTATTATTTTTTATCAGAGATAACATGCTCCCATAATATTTCTTTCTTGTTAAACATAAAGATGTCTTCTGTCTGTTCTTTACAGGGAAGCTAGTTACTCATCAAAAGTTGCAGCTGGACAATCCTACTGACTCCAGAAGAGATCCATTAGTTCCATGGACTAAAAGATGAGTCCTAATAAGCAGGACAGAAGAGAAAGTTTTCCTAAGCCAGTCTTATGTGAGCTTTGTTTAAAAAAGAAACTTGTGTCCATTTGTACCAAAACTTCATGTCATGTTTATGGCTGTGACTAATGAGAGCTAGGCCCAGACTCAATGTGGTTAATGCTAGTTGCTGTTAAATGACCCATGAATGACAGACATACAACACAAGATTTTTGGAATAATTCTAGTTTGCAATGAGATGGAGTGGAGAATTTTCACTGACTGCAGGGAACAGAGTTGTTTTTATATTCGTATTATTTTCCTTTGGTACTGTTGCCTTAGGATGTAATTACCTGAAGGGGATACAATTTACAAGCAGTGCTAAATATGAGTGAATCTGGTTAACTTTAAAATAAATAGATATCTGGTAACTTGTATAAAATAGCTGTTATTTCACCTTTAGGAGCAAAAGACCTTGAATAATACTTTCACTGACACTTGTTTCAAAAATGATAATTTCTTCTTCAATATGCAAGAGAATGAAGAAAGGCAAATATTATTTTTTTAAAGGAAAAACAAATATTTGGCCTTTAACCATGTGATGACCAAGTGAGAGGTGAGTACGTTAACTGGTAGAGAGTGCTGGGATACAAGGGCTTGTCCTGATATATAAAATGTTAATTTCAAACAAAAAATCAGTTTATTTTTTTTTCCATTTATCTGCATTTGCAGTGCATATTTTAGTATTTTTGTAGAGATCCATATACAATTGAAATCACAGATCCTCCATTTGGGAGAAGTTGGTATTTTAAGAGCATTCCTGTAACAAAGTACCACTGGCCTAAATATGCACCATATGTGGAGGTAAACTAGGATGAGAACTTACTAGATTATTTATCAACATTTGCTACACATTCAGAACAGTTTGACTATGTTTGTCTCTACAGGACATCAAATTCATTTTACAGCCCAATGGATGTTGGACCAGTACCACAATGAACTCAGCAAAGCAATAGGGTCTATATTAGATACTCTAAGAGGCGTTTCATCGAATGCCTCTTCATAAACCCGTAAACCACGAAAACACAAAACAGTGAACATGCATATAAACGATTTCTTTCCCAGGGAAAGAAATTGCTTAACCTAAACAAAAAAACACATCACTACAAACAATACAAATGGGGGGGGCACACCCCCCAACATGGGGGGCTGTGCCCCTCCCACATCCCCTATCTAAATGCACCAACTCTGAGATCACACTACAGTGGGGAAAAATGGCAAAGTAACAAAGGCGACCAAGCGATTTCTTTCCAGCAAAAGAAATCGCTTATATGACCACTCGCTGTTTTGTGTTTCATTATTTAACAGTTGATGAAGAGGTGTTCGATGAAACACCTCTTTGAGTATATAATAGGAACCCAAGCAAGAGTTTTTAGTCATAGATCAATGTGTAAACCTTCTAGAAACAGAATATGAACATACCTGGACTGGAGTTATGACAGTTTATATACTTTTATAGACTTCTGTTTATTCTGCTGAGTGTCTTGTTATCTATGAATGAAGGAATTAGTATAACACTATGTTTAAGGTGATAGGCTACAAAGAAGGAAACATGACTTTGAACGCTATCAACTTCCACTTATATACTTTCTAAATATGAAAAAAGTCACTAAAATTGTTCTCCTGTTCTCAGATCACACTTGAAAGAGGACAGCATTGAGGAAGGCATTTTTTTGTCATCTAAGACAAACTGGGCACTCATCCTGAACTGGACTGATTGAATCCTAGTTCATTGAGTCACTTCTTGCTGAGTTTCCATTTTGTCAAAGAAGTCATTTTGCTATATGGTTCCTTCAATGAGTTTTTAAAATGGGATGTTACTGTTTGCTCACAGCATGGGTGTGGAAATGTGGAGGAGGGTTACAGACAATTTAGCATACTATTGACTCTTCCCCTCTTTCCATTTTTGGTGACCTCAGTGTTAGCATATGGCAATTTTAAGTAGTGTGGGTATAGGGAGTACAGTGAGGGTCTCCTTCGTGCAAAACCATTTTAATGTGGACTTAATGTCTTCAGCAATGATGTGGTGGGTTTAATCCTAAATGAGTAGTATATGGTATGTACCAAATCACACCCTTATACCCAATGCATATAGTCATTTGGTATGTACCAAATCACACCTCTATACCCAATGCATAGTCATTTGGTATGTACCAAATCACACCCCGATACCCAAGGCATATAGTCGTTTCACTACAGACACATGCTAATATGACCAAAACAAGGTTTATATATCCTAGAAGTTTTCTTTTCTTTGCTATACAAACATACCCAAAGTTGTAGTGCGGGTATTTTAATAGCATGGGTAATGTTAAACTCCTCCCTAAAGGTTTCCTGATATATCACCACCATAATTCACTAAGGTCACTACAAGCAGTCCACAAATCAACAAATGACTTGGCTTGAAGATACATCGATTTATTTATAGGTTTGCATTTTTTCACTGGAACAGTCAGACTAAGCACTGTCCATTTTTTGGCAGAAAACCCTGAAGAAGCACTTAACAGAAAAGACATGACAAACAATTTAAAGTTCAAAGTAGATGCAGTATCAGATAGGAGTGGCATGAATTTTTTTATGTGATCAAAACATATGCTGTAATATAAGTGTTATATATATAATGAGTACTACAAATAAGTGTACATCATAAGACTATGGATTAAAGTATTTCAAATATTCAACAGTGATGTGCTTGGATAAAAATGAGCTGTTTGCAATAATAAATGTGTCTATTATAAAAAGTGTAGAATATGCATTATATTTCTTCACATCTTAATGAATCACTTAAAGGAATGAGAATGCCATGTTGTTTACTTGCAAAAGAATTATTTGTGGATGAAGGACATAAGGAGTTAATCCATGGCCACATTATTCACCATGTAGATACCACACCCTCAGAATACAGTCAAAAGAAAAATTGTAGGAACTTAGATGGTGTATAACTGATTGCTATAATAACCACGGTGTGAACTAGAAATTTCCCCACCTAACTGCATTAATGCGAGTGGTAGACATATGTTATTACTTTTACTGTTCAGAAAATCACAGCAAGCAGCTCAACATTTTAAGAAATGTGAAAATTTAATTTCAAGAATGGTAAGAAAGAAATAGGCAGTGATGGGAGTAATATATTACTGCAATATATTACAATTTCTACTAACTAGTAATATAACTAGTTGCTTTTTCAAAATAGTAACTAGTAATAGTAATATATTATTTTTTAGTAACTAGTAACTCAAACGAGAGTTACTTTTGAGGTACTATTTCTTAACCACTGGTACTCAACGTGGGTGATATAACCCCCTAAAGAGTGATAGTAAACTTCTTTTTTTTTTTTAAAACAAGTAATGATAGTAAACTTCTGAGGTCCCTATATAGTATGGATAGTAATCAGATGTTAGGAGGTAATAGAGACTTTGAAGTGGCAATTTGGATAAAACATTACAATATAATGTTGGCATAACTCAGAGACCGTAGCATTCATAACAGATTATTAGAATTAGTCTGGAGCAAAATTTACTTCCATTTTTTTTTAGCACTGCAAGGAAGTGAAAGCTAATGATGATCAGACTCCAGCCCTGCCCTGGTACTGTTGGACTCTCACCCACTAAAACATCTCCTAACATTGGGGCAATTCTAGCCTGCTAGAGATCATGTCCTTCCCTTGTCATATAGTAAATGGCATTAGTTCTCCATACCACCATCAATCAGAACTAAACTCATCACTCATCAGTTGAAAGCCCGACTCCCCAACCCACTGCACCAAGCAGGACTCTTTGGGTGGATCTATGATCAACCAACTTTTGTCTTGACAATTTTTTGTTACATTCTATTTAAAATTCTTTTCATGTTTCAATTTTTAATTGCTGAAAATAGACAAAATGTGATAGGTTTTTATAGGTCTTGTGCTGCTTGCAGGTCTGGTTTAATTATTATCTATGACTCTCTAGCTATAAAGACTAGTCTTCTACTTTCAGCTATGCCAGTTAGGGATCACCACAGTGGATCATCAGTCTGCAGAACAAGTGGCAGTGGATTTTACATTGTCGAGTTGCCAGCCCAGTGCCCAATCATCTTCAGAAGGCACACACATGCACACATTCACACCTAAGGCCAATTTAGAATGTCTAATCCACCTGTAGCATGTCTTGAGAATGTGGGAGGAAACCGGAGCACCCAAGGAATCCCACTCGAACACAGGGAATGTAGATCATAGTGTGTGTGTTGTATCTTTAAAGCCACTATAGATCATGGGCATGTGCAGAAAAGTACTGAGCACGTGCAAGCAGAGTGCCATTTTGTGTAAGCAGGTGGAGTGAAAGCATGTATGTGTGTAGGAGTCAGTCAGTTAGCTAGTTCACTTAAGTTTTATGTTCCAGTCATCCATCCTGATGTGTTTGTAATAAATATCTTAAACGAGCACCCAGGCCGCATCATCTTATTTGAATACACAAGATGAGTGACATGGTGTCAGAATGGGATCCATAGTCAAAACTTTCTAAAACCATGAGGCACACAGTCAGAAATGGAGGAATATACAAGAGTGGCTCAAACGACTCGTACACAGGTCAAAAAATATTTCTGGATACTTAAACTCATTTAAATGATTTTTCCCTCAAAGAATATAAAGTGAAGCATTGCAAACCAATTACTGAATAAACGACTCATACAGATGTCAGAAAATATTTCCAGGTACTTAAACTCATTTAAATGATTTTCCATCAAGGAATATAAAGTGAAGCATTGCAAACCAATTATTGAATAAACAAAGGGCCAGATTCAGGAAGCCTCCATGTAAGAGTTATAACTCTTACACGGAGGCTGCATTTAAACGGTGTGATGTCAGCATGTCATGCATATGCATGAGGTGCATGAGGCATGCTGAATCACACTGTAACTCTTACACGGTCCGTGTAAGAGAGTAGGGGGCGTGTCCGTAGGCTAAGCCTTGCATGCGGACACGCCCCCGGAAGTGTAGAATGGCTGAAAGTAAACAGCCACGAGAGAGGCCATGGAAATGTAAACAAACACACTACACAACACATTCCCCCACAGACCATCAGTGTACAAAGTGAACAGAGGCTATAAAATGAAAATAAAAACTGTTTTATTTTTTTAACCCCCGTAAATGTGTGCTACTGTGTGCGCTCGTGTGCGCAGGTGTGCTACTAGCGCAACTGCAGTTAGCAATCAGTGGAAAAGGATATGAGAACTAAATATGCAAATTAAGCCAAGAAGAAATAGCTTAGCGGTAGAGTTGCTGGCTTAAGAGTAGGCAGGCAGGGTTTGAGCCCACACAACAACCTTTTTTTTTTTTGTAAATAAGCACTAAACAAGCCCCTGACAGTATTGTCCAAATGTAAAAGTATGCCCTTTTGTAAAATGGAATGAAATGGAGCATATATATTGAAGTAACACAATAATAAAAATAATTAGAAATGTACTGATAGCTAAGCTGCTGTGAGACACAGTGCCCGTAGCTGCGTAGTGTTTAAAAAGCTGCAAACTGTATGCCCGTTGCCAAGCACCGGTTTAACAGGCTGAAACTGTTTGCAACTAGCTGTGCTCAACTTAACATGTGTGTCACTAGCCAATTAAGGTTTATCCCAGCGCACACCGTTTGCGCGCCGCTCCCACAAGCTAACTGGCAGTGCGCATGCGTTAGCTCCACGCAAACGAGCGCAGACCTGCTTTTAAGTGCTTAAAAGTGCTTATGGCATGTTTGATTGACAGATCCTCAACTCATTTCTGTCAGGAAAATTAAAAATCAGTGGTCAGATTCGAACCCAGGATACCATGCACTAGAGTCAAGGTACTAAACCACTAAGCCATGACAGCAATACCTAGAAAGGCAGAAATAGCATATATATGGGATAAAATACAGAATGGAGCATGATAAAGCATTTTCAGTGAAGTAGATACAATTCCAATACGGCCAATCAGAGAAATGTGCGGAAAAAGCGGCATATATAAGCCCCATAGGTGGGAATACACACCATAACCGATTGTAGAACAGACCTGCAGTCAGAATGAGTGGAGTAGGTGAGGGACGATGCTTTCGAGCACAGCGTTGGGGCATTGAGGAGTCCAGATACATGGTCTGGCTCCTTGTCCATCATCACGAGGCCCAACTCATGCAGGGCCAGGTCTCATGGGGAGCGTACAGGGCGGAGGCATGGGACCAGTTGGCTTGTGATCTGACCAGTGCTACTGGCATTCCACGCACTGGTGAGCAGGTCCATCACCACCATGTGGACCTGAAGCGGCGTAAGCAAGACCAGTTGACCCAATGGATCCAGGAGGCCTGGGATATGCCCAATGCCCCACTACTGAGTAAGTTACATTTTACTCATGTATGTAAGGATTTCAATTAGCTGATACCATGGAGATGTATAGTCCAATATTACTTCCTTTGTATTACAGCTGCAGGTGTCCGCTCTGCGAACCGTGAGACGCATGACCATAGGCTGGTGCGGCTGCGCCACCATGCAGGTTAGTAACCCCATCTAGTACTTGTAAATAAATATTATAGTGTAGCATGTATCAGAACACTGCAGTGTATTGATTAAAAGTAATCTAATGTGCAAGCAAGAATTAAAAGTTTGCAGGTATGGCTGCAACAAGTTCATCAGTATGCAAGTGTGACTGGAAAAATAATTTATAGAAATAAATAGTGCTGTAATACAGATGTCCCACCATTAATTAAATGTAGTATAACCTGCAGTAGTCTCCAGAGTACAGCTTCAGAATCTGAGGTAGTCACATGTGTGATTTATCCCCTGTTGAAATGCTGAATCATGACAGAAGTGAGGCTGTTGGAAAGTGTTTGAATCACCACAGGTCTAATATGTGAACAAAGCCTAGAAGTACCAACTTGAACTGTGAAGTTGCAGGATGTGTGAGAGTGACAGAAAGGGTCATGTATGAATAAATAAAGTAGTAATAACCCCTGAATATATTAGCCCCAGTGTGTTTCCACAGAACTAAATGCATGTGTGAAGTACAAATTAACATCCCAAACTGATTTCAGTGTGTCTGAATCTGGAATGTCAAGGCCAAAATATGTATATGGTGATAACAGTAAACAGTTTGCAGATAGAATGAATGATTATCTGACAGACTAAACAGCCATAGTTGTCCCCTGTCCTGTCATCAAAGTGTAGCAGGATGATGTATCTGATCAAATTAAAAATAAGTAGGATAGTGATGTATTTGTAACAGGTGTAGCATGACAGTCAAATAAAACTCATTTTGAAACATCAGCCTCAACTTAATTGTGTACCTATTACAAATGTATATCAATGTGTAACTTATGAATGTGTCATCACTTTCTATCTCCACCCAACCCTATAATTCCATATAACAACACCCAATAAATATTGGTATGTGAACATTTCATTAACCATGGACATTTGTCCGTTTCAAAAATATATGCATGTCTGTTCGTGCATGTGTCCTGTTCATACCTGCAAATCTGATGGCCTGTTGCCATTAATCAACCCTGCATGTTGTTTGATTGTGTATTTCCGTTCAAATAATGCATGTGATATTGATATGCCCCTTGTTCAATGGTGTTAATATCTGGGTGTTTGTTTAATGGGAATACCAATGCATGCTGTTACAACTAATCTGAATGGAATAATATGCCACTAACCCAAACTAACATAACTACTCACAAACCTAGAACGCTTGGGAAGGCAGGTCCCAGCTGACCCACCTCTCCCACCTCAGCTGGCGACTGCACCTGGCACTAGTGCCCAGGCCAGACCCTCCTCCGGTGGCCCTGTGCCACCTTCGGGTGGAAGCGCTGCAGGGGATGGGGCCGTCCCCCCTCTGCAAGCATGGCCGGAGGAGTTCGTCCACTCACCCTCCAAGGTGTCCAGTCTGTGGTGCGAAGGGAGATCCAAGACTCCGTTCTTGGGCCCCTACGCCAGCTCGAGGCTCGTGTGGTACAGCTAATGGCCCCGGCCGTTGCCCCGCCTACACAGCCCCCAGCACAGCCACATCCTGGGCTGTGAAGGAACAGTGGCAACTGCCTATGGGTGGGGATATCAGTTCCACTGTTGCCATCTGTGGGCTCATGCGTCTTGGATATCCCAACCTCCGTCCCCGTCAATTGTGTAACCCCCCCACGTGTGTCATACACCGCCCCTGTATGCGTCTTGTCTGTCTTGTCTGTTAACCTACCCAACCTACCTCCCCAGCTATACCGACTTCCTTCACCTGACATACCACTCTCCCTGAAAAAAAAAGGGCACTCTGTACCCACAAAAAAATTACACCCCATACATAGCTGTCCATGTCGCACACATGTCCGCTTGACATTGAAACTGTTAATTACAATTGGCTCTACAACAAACATTAATGTTGTCCTGACACCTCTCTCAGGGTGGAAGGTTTCAAATGTCTCACCAAAATACATGGAAATGCACAGCTGTTGCTGCTAAAGACATGGGCATCTATGGGCCTTACCTACATCCCTCCTGCAAATCCCACGCTTGTTTCCCTACTGTCTTACCCTCTTTGTGACCCCTTTTTCACCACTTTCCTGTCACCCCTTTTCTTTTCTTTCAAAGAAATTAGCTGGTGTGCGCTTGTGTTAGCGGAGCTCACCATCAGTCATGCGTGAGCTCTGCAAAGCGCAGACCTGGTTTTAATTGCTTAAAAGTGCCTTTATGGCACTTTGATTGACAGGTCCTGTACTCATTTTGAAAGTCTGGAAAGAAAAATAAATTCCCACTGCCAGTCTCGAGCCCAGGACCTTGGTAACATTAGTCTGTATGACCTACCACTAAGCCATGACTGCCATACAAGAACATAGTGCTAAAATAAATATAACATGTAATAGTAGGAATCAATATAAAGGCAATATAGGAGGTGTACTGCCCAATGCATTTCAGGCAGAGTTTTAATGTCCGAATTACTGGATTCCCACACTAGTTCAGTGTTAACAGAAACAGCACTACTAATTGTTCGCTTGTACATAATAATGTAAGGTAATGTACACATAAGAAGCTATGTAAATGTACACATACAAATATATAAATATATAGTAATACATATGAAATATAGTCGCAGGTGTCAGTATCCATACAAACTCACTACAGGAAACAGTGCAGATAAATGCAGCAGCCAGAATCTGCAACACAGCCTGACTCCTGTGAGACCTACTAACCCCTTAACTGCTGGAAGGTGCCTCCAGCACTTTGATTGATAGACCCTGTACTCAATTTGAAAGCAAAATACAAGCATACTAGTAGGCCCTACCACAAGACCATTGTAACACTAGTCTGTATGACCTACCAGCAAGACATGACTCTCATACAGGAATATAGTGCTAAATAAGTGGAACATGTAATAGTAGGAATGAAGATAAAGGCAATATAGTATGTGTACTATCCTAAGCATGTCAGACAGACCTTCACTGTCCCAATTACTGGATTCCCATACTAGTGTGTGTTAACAGAAACAGCCCTGAAAATTGTTAGCTTGTACCCAATATTGTCAGCTAATGTACATATATGACAGTATGTATATGTACACATATGTATATATAGCAATACATAATAAATATAGTTGTGGGTGTCAGTATGCATATACACTCACTACAGGGAACAGGTGGGAGAAATGCAGCAACCTGAATTCACAACACAGCATGAAGCATGAGAGATGTACTAACCTTCACACTCACAGAACATTTTCCAACAGCATACCAGCATGGTCCATGCCGTTACAATCTGAAAGGGCAACGCCTATCTCACATACCTTTTTATAGCACTGTCTTGAAATCACAGTGAGACATGCAATCAGTACACAACTGGCTGTATGCAATTAGCCAATCATGCCTTACAATTGGTGCAGAGGCCATCACATGGGCCTATGCAGATACCTACAAAAGCATTCAGTACCCACACTCCACATATGCAATACAATCATTGCACAAACCTGAGAAAGAGAGAGAGAGAGAGAGAGAGAAACAGAAATAAGAAAATAAACAGACTGACAGCAGCAAAACCAGCAGCAGCAGCAGAAAACTGCAAGCAGCAAGCAGCATCACTGATACAGCAACAGCTGCCACAAACACAGGTAATGCAAAGTAGCAGGTTAATACTGTGTTTACTGTGACACCTCCAAATGTATCATAGTTCACTATCTATAGGTATGTCCATGAGATAGGTTGTGTGTACATAGTCCTGAAATATATACATATGTAATATTGCTGTACATGTTGCCCATACTTAAAACTTCCATAGCTTAGAACACAAGGCCAGTTGTGCATATGATGCAGTAGTTACCAGGGTCAGTAGAGGTTACTCCTCATTGGTGTGGGACCACTGTGTATGTATGGCACTGTTCAGGTACATATCCCGTAGTATGGCCAGGGATTAATATCAGTCTGTCATGTGGTGCTATGTCCTCCAGGGGTGAATGTAGCACACATCCAGGGATACCATTTCGTAACAGTCATGCTATGTGTTCTGCAATGATGAGGGTGGCTCTCACCTGGACATGTGAGAGGATAGGGAGGTTACAGTCATCTGGGATAACTAATACCACATGTGTAGGAGAATGGGGGGGGTACCTGCACCTAAACTGTCTGCAACAATGTTGCCAATATCTGTGCATTTGGTGAATGTGAAGCATCTTAACACTGCTGACCACAGATGCCTTGCCGTCATGTGAATCTGCCCTGTGCTGCAGTAGCCTCCTACTATTGTTATACAATATGCCTGTATCTGTAGTCCATTGGACAGGATTAATAAGTGGTGTGCAGTTGTTCTGGGTTAGATATGTGTGTGCACAGTACATGCAGTATGTGGGATGTCTGTGGTAAGCATATGCAAAGGTGCCGGCGGTGTGTGTTGTGGCTTCCACTGGCCCAGTGGGCTGCATGGATAGCATCACTGTCATAACTACTGAATAACTGTGTAATTACATGCATACATAGCAAGGTAGTGTACTGTGCTTGTGGTGTTGTGCAGATATGTATATCCAGGCTGAGTAATGTGTGTCCACATCATAGGGTTGGATGGCAACACACATCCCATATGTAGGGATGAACACCCAGAGTATGTCAGACGTGTCGCCTGTGCAGAAATATCCAGCCATTACCTGTGCATCCCCCACAACACACACACATGCAACATATGGCAGAAGTACTATAGCAGTACACACATGTTCATAGGTTCATACTAGGCTATTTGCCCTAGGGCATTGGTAAGCCTAGTAGAGCGTGTTTGTCTTTCTCCACCCAATTACAAGTTATGCTGCTATGCCCTTGTCCGACGTTAGTATACTGTGCCTCTGTCTAACAGTGACATAGAAGTGATACCTGGGGTACAACTATGATCTCCATCCACTCATCCAGATTCCTATGGAAGAGAGTCAATGAGGGACTCTGCCTAACCTGTAGTGTGAGCTCATTACAGAGTGAAGGGAGCCTCTCGGTTAGGAATATGCCCCTCCAGCATGTCCATGTATGTCAGTGCTGAGGTCCAGGTCTCCTGAGCATGTGGCTGTATGGGACTCTGATTGCCTGAGGTGCAGCATGTTCATTACTGCTGGGTAGGACATGGCTGTATATGGCACGCACAGATTGCTTCTGAACAGGCAGTATGCCACTGAGTCCAGCTGGATTTCCTTTACCTGGGCAGCATATGACATCTGTATGAGCCATTGCATCCCCTTGATGAGGTACTGCTGTCCTGTACCAGTTGCTGTAGGTGTCTGGTTAGGTACATCCCAAAAGGTGCATTGTACGCAATTATAGGCCTGATGATGGATGAGTAAAGAGGCACAATGACCTCCCTGCCATACATGTGAATCCCTCATGATTAGCTGGGCTATATAACATGTCTTTCAATCCACGTTGGCCATGTGGTTGACAAATGACAGACCGCTACCATGTTTCTTGCCCAGGTCCCCAACTACGTCTTCTGTACTCAATGGCCTAACACCTATGTTGTACTTTGCCACCAATGTGGAGGCATGGGAATCTGCATTGAATACTGATACTCCCCCTCCCTTGTTCAAGTGTTGGGGCCGACAAGAATGGTAACAGCTATAACTTGGTAGTACTGGTATGCTCCTGTGAAACCTGAAACAGGTTCATGTTACTGCACAGATATCGATGTCCAGAATGCTAAGTAGGGTTTTGAGTGCGTGCATCCTGAGGTCTAGACTTCCGGTGTTGAGTAGCATCACTCTTACTTCCTCATCCTTTGTGATACAAATGGATGTAGGTTTGCCTTATGAGCCTTGCCCAATACAGGCACTATGGGTGTAGCAAGAGGCTCCGCCAAATTCCAATAGGACAGGCGTGACAGGTGCAAGCTGTCCCTAGCAAAGCATACCACCCCAAGATGGCAGGCATTGGCACACCTGTGAATGACACCAGTATGTCAGTCAATTGATGGAAGGGATCATCGTGCCTTGATATTGTGGCATTGTTCTTGGTGAGGGTAGGGTGCTACTCAAGGTCAGGGTCAAACTGTCTTGGGCTACGTGCTCAGAGAGCTCTGTACTGTCTCATGTCATGTAGTCCAGGAAGGTATGTGTCAGGTCATTCACACCAGCATGGACATTGACTGAGTCATACCTGTACTTGCCTTGGGGTTACCTGAGTGTTTGTGTTATGTGGCAGGTCATAGTGCCTGACAGGCTGCACACCGTTACCCTCACCTCATTAAGCCTGGTGAACATGATGTTAGTGTGCCTGATGATAGAGGCACCTAGTACAGGTGTATGAGGTGTGTTGTGTACTGTTAATGGCTGTGAGTGTTCAGCACATTGGCTTTGTGTGATATGTGTTGCACGTGTTCATTTCCATGGTAGTGGTTGCCTGAGTGTCTACTTAGGAGGTCTCTGCTGCATAGGCAGACCTGTAGTCCGAGCCTACAAGTATGTTCATGTGTGATCAAGTGTTAGTTTTGCTGTCGTGGTAGGTCTATGTGAGACTGGAAGTGTAGTGAGTGTGGTTTCCCTCGCCACCTGACTGGTTATGGCGGTATTGAGTAGACAGTGCCTAGCCTCCAGTTTGGTATATGGTTGCATCACTCACATGAGTTTGAATTTGTTGTTAGGAGGAGGGGGTTGTCTGTGTACATGCAGCTGTTCTAACATTGTCTCTGGAGTACCACACTCACCAGCTGGACTGGGGAGGGAACTGACAACTGACCTGTGGACATGCTAGAATACTATTGTGAATTCCGTATTAATTGAAAACAAGGTCCAGTGGGGAGTGAGGGTGTACTGATATTACCTACAACTGCTGACTGATATAAAAGCATCAGTGAGCAAGTGCCAGGTAACCTAAGTGCAATGTGTCACAATTAAGTAAATGCAACAATGACAAGCAGTCACTTGCTGTCATGTGTAACATGGAAGTACGTACAGTAAGCAATGCAGATATCAGTAGTGAGTCACAGACGTGTTGAGAAGCTGTGTATTATGTGGAAGTAGCATACCAGTGAAATAACAAGCTAACAAATAACAAGCATATAAACAAAGGTAGATCCAGGAGGCCTGGATGTAGTGTTTGCTACAGCAAACAAGGTGTAGCAATGTCAGTAAGTTACAGCTCAGATATGCAGGCACTATAAACGTGAAACCAGATGTCCCCAGCTATGAATGGCAGAGTACAGCCTATTGTCACACACGAGTGCAGACCACAAACCTTGTTAATGTTAAATAACTGGCCTGAAGGCCAACTGCCTATACCAGAACTAATACACTTGTACACTGGGCCCTCAATCAGCAGTTCCCAACTTCAGTGGATGAAAGATATGTGTCCTGCCACCAAAGTGCTTGCCACAAACCTACCTATTGTAAAACAACTGGCCTGAAGGCCAAGTGCTTAGTCAAAATGACTTAGAATTATAGCTACACTGTAATCAAGTTACAACCAAGCAGTAATAATTACAATTTAATACTCTCCGTATAGAATGTGCACCATGTATTGCTGAGATACTATGCTGATAACCTGTTTGTGTACCTTTCCATATCAACATGGCTCCAAAAAGGAACCCAGCATATTCTGCTGCAGAGGATGACGTGATTCACCAGAACCTGGTGCGTGACTATGCCATCCTGTTCTCACGCACCACCCAGAATCAGCAGGAGAGGTCTGCACTGTGGCAAAACCTACTTAGCAGGATAAATGATGTTGGCATGCATAATAGGACATATGAGCAGGTGAGACATCACTGCAGTGATTTGATTAGAAATGTCCGCCAGCGTGCTATCTATCCGCAGGCAACAGGTTGCCACAGGTGGGGGGGGTGGCCACACATCCCCCCCTCACCAGACAGGAGGGGCTACTGCTAAGTGTTGTGGATCCAGCCCCAGAACAACAACAGCAACAGTCATGCATCATGATGGAGGTTGGATCCACACAGCAGCAAGACACCGAGCGTGCAGGTAAGATGCCATATTTATTTATTGTTATTACTTTTACATTTGTTGACCAAGATAGTCTAGCTGGATATATGTCCACTTTCAGTAGAGGCCTGGGGAGAAAAGCTCCACACATAACATAATAAAGGCAGACAGACTAGTTGTTAATAGAGACAGCCAACAGAATAGAAATATACACCAGCCTGTTAATTAAATCAACATACATTTAAGGAACTCAAACAGTTTAGAGTCATACACAATGTACTGTCGGTTTCAAAGCAATTCTACCTAAAGCATAACAATTATGCAATAAGGCAAAAGCCATATAGATAATACTTAGGGCTCAGAAGGGTAGAGAAGTAGAAGGAGTATGAAAGATAAAATAATAGGGAAGAGGCAGGAGTCAAGAAGGAAGTGAGGAAAAGAAGGAAGACAGTCAAGAGGAGGTGGGAGGGATGGGAGAAGTAGGTCAGAGCATAGAAGGACATCAAGGTGAAAGAAACAGGGTAGAAGCTAGTTTTTATGCACAATGAGGGGTTAAAGGTAAAGAGAGGGTGGGGAGAGGGACGTTAGCCTGGAGTCCAACAAGAACAAAGCCAGTGGTTTTGGAAGTACAGTTTGAGTTGTCGTTTGAAGAGAGGTAAGGGTGAGATTAGAGTTAACTCCTGGTATGTACATATGACTGTTCTGTACACTGTTACTTCATGCACGCATAAGGTGTGCATGTGGTATGTATATGTCATCATGATATGTAATTGTGCATGTGTGATACAGACATTATGAGCAGCTGATGTGTATAAGGGAACTAGTGTACTACTGTACTGTATCATGTGCAAAACAAATGGCACACTTGTGCCCACTGACATTACTCTCTTCACACTTCCAGGTCACTCCCATCTAGCAACGAGGCAGGCCATACATGCTGGTGAATGTTTTTAACATTACCTGAAAAATAATTTATAATACTAGTAAGAGTAGTGTAACGCTGTAGTAGACATGCTGGTGAGTGTGTTAATAATAACTGTTGTTTACTACTCACTTCCTCTTCTCTACCTGTACTCACAGGGTGCAGGCAACCTCATCAGTTCAAAGATGTAATGTGCATCAGGTACTGTGGTACCCTGATTGCCACATCAAACATGTTTCCCATATGGAAATGCACACACAGACACATCCCACATCCACACACTTGCCACATTCAGGCTTCAAAACACTATCTAGGTATATTCTGGTACATGTGCATGTTACAGTAGCATGTAACACTATACTGAGTACTGGCAGTTGTCTGTTGTCATGTTGTTTGTATAGAATAAAAGAATTGTTTGATTATCCTACTTCGTTTTGTGGATATTACTTGAAGAAGTGTTACCTTACATGTGTTATTGGTACCACCACCTTCTCTTTTGTAGTTTTGTTTGTATAGGGTGCTGTCAACATCACTGCTTGTTAAGGGTAATGAGCACCCTGCAGTGTATAGCCCCATGTGGCAAAAGCCACATCCCACCCCCATCATTGTGCACACACACTAACCCCACCCACAGTAAAACACATACGTTCCATTTGCAAGATTCAAACCCATACCTCACTGTGTTATGTCAGTAGAAACAGAAGCATTAGCAGAGTGTGCTATATGCAGTAGTTGTGGAAATCCTTTCTAATGCTGTACTTAGAGGGTGCTGACATCATCTGTGTGTAGGAGGAGGGATGTGCACCCTGTAGTGTGTTCTCCCAGTTGGCAAAAGGCACATATTCCTCCCAGCATAGTGCACACACATAAACCCCACTCATACTAACACACATACATTCTCTTTGCAGGATTCAAACCCCTACCTAACTATGTTATGACACTGGAGAAAGACACATTAGCAGAGCGCGCTATGCAAATTACTGGAGGAGTTTAATACAGGTAATATAGTTATAGAGTCCTGACATCATCAGTGTTTCAAAAGGGGGATCTGCATCCTTTACTGTACTGTCACAGCTGCTAATAGGGGCATTTCCCACACACACATCAATGTGTTCGAGGTTTGCATATGTGGGGGATCCAGTACTCCAGTGTGATTTGTATATGGTTTGATTGCAACGATAAGGGATATACTCCCAGTGGTGAGCATGTTGTACTCATGTTTGTGATGATCAGGTCTAGTATATCTGCCCCTCTTGTGGGAAGGTTGGTTACCTGTTCCATAGCTAAAGAATGTCTGATCTATGGGAACCCTAGAGCTTGGGTATTGTGGCTTGTGTAATGTTCACAGTCTATGTTTGGGTAGCTGATGTCACCCAGTATGATGGTGTTTGCAGAGAAATCTATACTCTCCTGTGTCAGCATGAAGGCTGTGTGGGAGTCCTGAGTTTGAGAGGGTGCTGTAAGAGCTCCTCTGTGTCTCTTTCCATGTGGACCAGGGAGGTACGTCTCAGGTTGTTTGCACCAGCATGGACAATGACTGCCTCATAGTTGTACTTGCTGTGGAGTGACCTGTGTGCCTGTGTTATGTGGCACATTCTATCACCCGACAGGTAGCTAAATGTGACCCTCACCTTGCTCTGTCTGGGGGGCGGCACGTCTGTCAACAGCTCATGTCAAGCAAGTTCACACCCCTCATAAATGATGTGGAAACCTTCAAAGGCCCCAGGCCTGTTGAAAATATGGACTAGACTGAGACTGCAGATACCTGTATAAAGACATTCTATGGACACATTCAGGAATGCATGGATCATGACACCACATATGAAAGCATGACCCAATTCTCCAAAGGCAGATGTCCTGGGTGCCGGAACCCAGCCATAAACACACTATACAATAGAAGGATGACGCCACTACATGATACAACAACCTCCCAAAATGTGAAGGCACCATTGATGAGTATTGGAAGACAACTACAGGCACCCATACAATTGTCTAAGGCCATCTTTGAGAGAAGATTCCACAAGCCACTGAGGATAATCACAAGGCTGTCTGTAGTTATGTTAGCAACCTGGGTGGTACTACCCAGATATGCTCAGAGGTAATCCAAGATGTCACACAAAATACAAAACACACAGACATTGCCATCATCCTAGTGGACAGGTTCACTGCTGCCTTCTCCCCCCACCACACCGAAAGGGCAAATATGTCTCGCAGCAGAGTGCTGCCCCCCCTGACATCACAGATGCTCAGGTAAGAGATGCCCTTCCCAAAGCAATAAACACTGCATCAATGGGACCAGACAGAGTCCCAGGCTGTGTCCTACATGAACCACAAGAAGAGCTACACCCAGACATAACACCACTGTTCAATCCCAGACTTACTACACGATATGTGGCCAGAGAGTGGCGTACAGCAACAGTGGTCCCTCTACATTCAGGTGGTGCCTTCACGGATCCTGGACACTATTTGCCCCATATGTCTGACTAGCTTTGTCTGCAAAGCTATGGCAAGAATCATCATGAACCTCACATATCTAGATATTGTGTACCTACAGACATGTCACCATACACAGTTTGGCTTTGTTAATGGCAGATCCTGCCTCTCAAACCTGTTTGATTTCTTTGAAACAGTCACCAAGGCCACTGTCAAGGGGAAGGAGGTCTACACAGCCTACCTGGACCTTGCATAAGCCTTTGATACAATACTCCACTTGTGCATTATAGGGAAGCTCACCAGTGTACATATTAACCCCTATGTCACTATGGTTATTGCACACTGGCTCAAGGGCAGAACACACATGGCTAGACTTGCTGGAGCCATGTCAGCCTCCAACCTGGTACAAGTGGTGTCCCACAAGGCTCAGCCCTGGGAGATGTCATGTTCATTATATATTTTCCATAGGTACAGGCCAACATGGAAGTACTGTGGCTGAGCAAGTCGCAGGTGACTGCAAACTCTACTCGGTGGCATACTGCCTCTTCATAGGCAATCTGTGCCTGACATATAAAGCCATGTCAAACCCTCACTTAATGGCCATGCTGCACCTCAGAATATCCAGATCCCATCAGGATACACGCTGGAAAGACTTGAACCTCAGGAGTGATATATATAGGACATGCTGGAGGGGCACATTCACAACTCTGGAGGCTCCCTTCATTCTTGAATATTATCCCAATAGAGGTTAGGCAGACTGACTCAGTGACTGTCTTCAAGAGTGATATTAATGACTGGATGTGACATTGTAGGGTTACCCTGGGTATCACTTATGTGTCACTGTGAGACAGAGGCACAGTATACTAACCTTGGAAAAGGGCATAGCAAGACAGATTTACAATGCATGTTGAAAGCCACACACATTCTGTCTAGGTGGATACATGCCCTGGGCAGACATCCCTGTATGAACCTATGGACCTATGTATCTTGTTCACCATTGGCCCTATGTGCTGTTAATCACCAATGCAATCTCAATACTATGGTAGCATGTGCAAAGGTCAGTTGTCAGTCACCTCTATGGTACAGTTGTGGGATATGTGTGTCATGTAGTAATGTCACAGCTGCCACATGTACACAGTCAACCCTATCCCCTACCCATGGATGTACAACACATGTATGAGATGGAAACACATGGCCAAACTGTGGACTAAGCACTCTGAACCCAGTACTGGCATAACCTGTCTGGTGGCATGAAATACTACAGTGACAGCAATACCAATCTGATGTGGACCTACACGGACAGCAATACAAG
Organism: Protopterus annectens; assembly: GCF_019279795.1. NCBI lineage: Eukaryota > Metazoa > Chordata > Ceratodontiformes > Protopteridae > Protopterus > Protopterus annectens. The sequence goes on along the minus strand of NC_056751.1, from coordinate 190,076,795 downwards.
CATGGAAACACACCAGGTCAGTTGTGGAGCCTAAGGATAGCATCCTGCATGACTGGCAGACATCTCTGCAGCTGGAACACAGGCATACATTAGGCCTGCACACAGCATGCATAACACATAGCACACAAATCCTGTGTGTCAAACAAGCACAGTCTGTACAGCTATACAACACTACTGCCGCAGTTGTGTTAGGTATCTTTATTGTCCAGTACAGTGAGAACATGCTCACCAGGCTGGACAATGTGTAGGTCACAGTGATATGCTCATGAGGCACTGTGGTCCACCACATAACACAAACATACAGGTCAGTCAGATGCATGGACACATATGACTCAGTCATTGTCCATGCCACCACAGCTGATGTGGGATGTCCCTCACTGGGATACATGATAGGGAACATGGAAGGGATCACTGAGCAAGTGACACAGGCTGGTAGACCCCTGACCTTGGTTGGCATCAGACCCTCACCAGGGATTCTGACATATTACTGAATGCTAATGAATTAGTGTAGCTACAACACCCTGGCTGAACGGTTCTTAGCATGCTGTCACTGCATTGCTGTGGAATAACATCTTACCACTCCCACAACAGGTGAAAACATGCAGCACCTGTACATCAACAACATGTAGACTATATGCCCCAGACCAGGTGTGTATCCCTCACTACTAAGCTGATAGCATCTACATCTCACACTGTATATACACATCCCACATGCAGCACCTGCACAGAAGACCACAGTCATAATGTTACCCTGTGCAAATACCATGTATTCACATGTGTCAGGCATCACACATGGTAACTATTGAAGGTCACAGGTACATATGTGTATTTGGCACACACATACATCATGTGAGCATTGCCATAACTGGTTTAATCAATGTCATGCATTATTGTGAGGGACAACCCGCACACATGGGCATTCTGTGTGGGCAAAACACACGTGGCATGTCTGTACTCTAAAGCCATACATAATTGTGATATCGTTTAGAAAGGGGTATGTGCATCCTGTAGTGTGTTTTCCCAGTTGCCAAAAGGGATATTTCAGTCATACATACTTACCCCCCCTTTACACACATTTGCTGGATTCAACCCCCTACCTAACTATGTTATGACACTAGAGACAGACGCATTAGCACAGCGTGTTATTCGCATTACTGGGAGACTTCCTTTCACATGATATACTTATAGGGTGCTGACATCATCAGAGTTTAGAAAGTGGAATGAGCGTCCTGTGGTGTGTTTTCCCAGTTGCCAAAAGGGATGTTTTTTTCATACACATTTACACCCCTTCACACACACTTGCCAGATTCAAACCCCTACCTAACTATGTTATGACGCTAGAGACGGATGCATTAGCGCAGCGCGCTATTCGCATTACTGGGAGATTTCCTTTCACATGATATACTTATAGGGTGCTGACATCATCAGAGTTTAGAAAGTGGAATGAGCATCCTGTGGTGTGTTTTCCCAGTTGCCAAAAGGGATGTTCTTTTCATACAAACTTACCCCCCTTCACACACACTTGCCACTTGCTGGATTCAAACCCCTACCTAACTATGTTATGACACTAGAGACGGATACATTAGTGGAGCGCGCGATTCGGATTACTGAGAGATTCCTTTTCTCCTGATATACTTATAGGGTGCTTACATGATCAGTGTCTAGAAAGGGGAATGAGCATCCTCTGGTGTGTTTTCACAGTTGCTAGGAGTAACATTTGGACCAAGTGTGTGAGCATGCCCAGTTCAGCCTTCCCATGGCATGTTGTGTGAAAGATGTCTCATTTATCTAAGTGTGTGAGCATGCCCAGTGTGGGCTTTCCATATGTTGAACTCTGCAGCACATCACATTTGTGGATGAGTGTGACCTTCAACAAATACCTCCAGTTTATGGTTGTGTGTTCTGTGCCATGTTGTGTAGTTACTGTCCAAATGCTTTTGTGTGAACACAACAGGGAGTATACTGTGCCTGCAGGTTTTGCATGGGATACTTTGCACACAATTGTCAACATCCATTCATACTGACCTAACACTGTAGTACTGTATAGTGTAGTGGTTCAGTACTTTCACTGTGGTGGTCAGTATCCTGGGCTTTAGTCCTATCACTGCTTTACATTTCCATAGTGTGCACAACAGCCTGGTTAGGGTCCAGTTGTGCACATCTGCACAAAGGCGGTGCCTCTACAGACCATGGTAATTACTGCCCCATAAGCTTAACAAGTCTAGTCTGCAAAGGTATGGAGAGGATCATAATTGAGCTCATAAACAAAGATATGGGGGACATGCAGACATTGTACCCATCCCATTTTGGCTTGGTCAAGGGCAGATCATGCCTTTTGTACTGGGTTGACATCTTCAAAATGGTCACTTAGGCCATTGTTGGGGAAAGGCAGTCCATACAGCCTACCTTGGCCTTGCAAACACTTTCAACACAATACCCCACTTAGGTATTGTGGAAAACACTAACAACTGAAATGTAAATCATATGTCACAAGATGGGTTGCAAACTGGGTTAAGGATGGGACTTACAGGGTTAGAGTTGCTGGCACTATGTTAGACTTTAGGCTGGTCACAGGTGGTGTCACACAGGGCTCAGTCCTTGGCCCCCTATTGTTTGTCATGTACTTCCCAGAAGTACAGGCCAACATGGGAGGACTTTGGCTGACAATGTTTGCAGATGACTGCACACTGGGCGCCATAGTGGACAGTGCATCAGACATGGATATCCTTCAGAAGGGACTCACGGTACCTGATAGCTGGTGCCAGAGCCATGGCCTGAAGTCAAAGTGCACAACGTGTGTAGACATACCCTTCAGGAAAGGCAAGGTAACCCCAAGCTACCATATAGGTGGCAATCCTCTAAGCACAGAGGAGGTTATCATGGACCTGGGGACCCAGGTTGACAGTCGCCGTTCTTCTGACACTCACGTTGCTAAAGTGGCTAGAAAGACCTTCTACATTGCCCACCTGATCAGGATGGGATTCACATCCAGATCTAGTGGGTCATTGTTCCCCTGTACTCTTCACTTATCAGACCGGTGATCAAGTAGAATGCCCTATTCTGGATGTATCTCACCCAACATCTGCAGCAATTGGAGACACCCTGAATGTCCCCCACCTAAAGGATTAAGGAACCCCAACAGCTGTCATATGCTGCCAGATTGAAGACACTCCCACTCTATTCACTCACATACCGTCTGCTTAGAGGTGACATGTGCCTGACATGCAAGGCCATGTCCAAACAGGGATTAATGGACATGCTCCACCTCAGAATCGGCAGATCCACCTGAACCACTAGTGCAAGTGACTTACACCTTAGCAGGGATGTACTTTGGACATGTTGGAGGAATGGAGTTATCACCCGGAGACTCCCTATGCTGTGGAATACAATCCCGGTCCATGTGAGGCAGAGCACCTTGCTGGCTGTGTTCAAGAGGTATCTTGACCTGTGAATGGAAGGTCATACGTTTAACCCGGGGATCGTCACTGTGTCACTGCTGGAGAGTGGCATGACAAAATAATGGGCACAGTACTGTTTCCATATAAGGGGTGGTGTACACCAACAAACTCTGTGCTAGGCTTATACCTGCCTTAGGGAAGATAGCCTAGTATACACCTATGTACCTATGAACCTATCTGACCATGTTGCATTATGTTCAGATGTGAACTACTTACAACAGCCTCATCCAACATCAGTAGTGTATTGGCATGGGTGTACATTGGCAAACACTACCGATGTGCCCTAGGCCATTTCTAATGCTAGTCGGAGAGTGTGTTTGTCCGTCAACACATTGTAAGTGTAGTTTGCCATGACATATGTCATTTTTAGTATACTGTGCCTCTGTCTACCTGTGACATAACATTGATACCCAGGGTAAACCTCCCATCTCCCATCCACTCATTAGGATTCCTGTTGAGGGGAATCAACGAGTGTCTCTACGGACAACCTGTACTGGTAGTTTACTCATGCATGGGGGTGGCTTCTGTGTTATGGATAATGCAGTACAGCCTGTCCTATGTATGTCAGTGCTGGCGTTCAGGTCCCTCATGTGCATAGCTCCCTGCCATTCAGATTGTACAAGGTGCAGCATGTGCATTGATTCCAGCTTGGACATGGCTGTCCACATCAGGCACAGCTTGCATCTGGGTGGACAGCATGGCAGTGTGTGGAGCTGCACTCTGTTTAATCAGGCGACACATTACATGTGTTCCAGCTCTTTCATACTCCTGGTGAGGTACTGCTGTGGACTTTTCAGGTGCTGGATGTGTCTGCATGAGGTACACCCCACAGGGGCTGTTGTGGTCATTTCTAATGCTGATGAAAGATAACTGCAGAACCACGATGACCTCCCCTTAGCTAGATGTCAGAAAGCATGGACCATGCAATCACAAATAAAAACAGGACCCTCTCCACAAAGGGAAAGTGTCCTGTCTGGTGGACCCCAGCCATAAACAAACTGTATAACAGATGAGGGTTACTAATGCAAGACAAAGCTACATCTCCAAAAGGGAAGACAGCTGTGATCAGCACTAGTAGAAAGCTACATTATCTCATAAAGACATGCAAGGTCAACTTGGGGACATAAATCACCAAAGACAATGAAGGTAACCACACTGCTTTCTTCAGTTATGTCAGACACCTGGTTGGGAACCCTCAGATATGCTCAGAGTTGGTACACAACAACATATATTCCAGTGACCTGACAGATATTGGCAACATTCCGGCGGACAGCTTCAGTGTGATTTACCCCCTCCCTCACCCTCAAAAGAAGATAGTTATCACTGCTGTATGTAACCTCACTGTCATCTTGGATGTCCATGTGAGAGCCGCACTCAGCAAAGACAAGTACACAGCATCAATGGGACCTGCTGGTATCCCCGGTTGCATGCTATGTGAACTCCAGAAGGGGCTGGACCCGTATATACAACTGCTATTTAACCTTAGTCTTGCTACAGGATATGTACCTGAACACTGGCGTACGGCAACAGTGGTCCCACTCCACAAAGGAGATGCCTCCACAGACCATGGCAACTACCACCACACAAGCTTAACCAGCCTTGTCTGCAAAGCTATGGGAAGAGTCATTATGGAGCTCTTACACAGACACATTGCTGACCTACGGACCCTTGTTCCCACCCAGTTCAGCTTTGTACAGGGCAGATCCTGCCTTTTGCACCTAGTTGACTACTATGAAACTGTCAGTAGGGCCATCGATGAGGGCTACGCAGTCCACACAGCCTACCTGCACTTGGCTAAGGCCTGTGACACAATACCCCACTCAGGCATCATAGCCAAGCTCAACAGCTGACATATAACAGCATATGTCACAGGATATGTTGCAAAATGGCTAAGAAACAGAACCCATAAAGTCAACATTGCAGGTGCCTTGTCAGATTCGAAGCCAGTCACAGGTGGTATCCCACAAGGATGTGTCCTGGGACCCCTCTTAATTGGTATTTACTTTTCAGATGTGAAAGCAAACATAGGGGGGTTGTGGCTGACAAAGTTTGCAGATGACTGCAACCTAGGCACCATAGTGAATACATCAGCCGGCACACACATACTACAGAATGCCGTCACAAAGGCGGATAGCTGGTGCCAGATGCATGGCCTGAAACTGAATGCAACTGATGTGTATTCATCCCCTTTGGGAGGAACAAAGTACCCACAGATTAATACATAGACAGCAACCCACTGAGCACAGAAAACAAATCAGACACCTGGGGACACATGTAGATAGCGACATCTCTTTTGACACCCCTGTTGCCAAAGTGGTTAGGAAGACTTTCTATCTTGCCCACCTTATCATGGAGGGTTTTCCATCCAGATCATAGGAGGTCATTGTTCCACTATCCTTCTCCCTTATCAGGCCCATGATTGAATACAAAGCCCCATATTGTATGTACCTCGCCCAGCACTTGCAACAGCTGGAGAGACCCCAAAAGTACCTACCATGAAGATCAGGGTTCTTCAACACATGTCATATGCTTCCAGAATAGAGGAAATCCAGCTTTGTTCAGTGTCATACCGCAAACTTACAGGTGACCTATGCCTGACATACAAGACCATGTCCAATCAGGATTTGGTGGACATGCTCCACTGCAAGCAATCCAAATCCACCAGAGCCATGAGAGCTGAGGATTTGAACCTCAGCACATACATGTATAGGACATGCTGGAGGGACAGAGTCATAACTCAGAGGCATCTCACACTCTAGCAGAGTATCCCAGTTCATGTTTGACAGAGTCCCTCACTGACTCTCTTCAGGAGACATCTGGGCAACTGCATATGAGACAGAGGCACAGACTAGACAGAGGCACAGCCATGTTATTCAATTACGTAAGGGGGTCATAATGTGTCACTACTAAGTCAGAGGCACAATATTCGGAATCTATTCTGTACACTTATTACCACTATAAGGGGTGGCAATAGCCACATCACTATGGCTAGGCTTATACATGCACTAGGGCAGATAGCCTAGTAGTAAACTATGACACTATGAAACACTGGTGTATGTGTAGGTATTGTAATTCAAGCACTATGATGTGGTTTGGGGGGCTTGATATCTCCCTGTATTCCAACATTGTTTTGTCTATTCCTTCTAGCATGTCTAGGGATCAGTTGCTAGTGTCCTCTCCTGCTCAGCTGGTGAACCTGGGAATATTGAGGCAATGTTACACTTGCCTCATGTACACTGACAACCCTCTCCTTCTCCCATAAAACACACATACATGTGAGAGATGCAACTATATAGCCAAAGTGGAGGCTGAGATCTCTCAACATAGGACTAGCAAGACCAGAGAGAAGGTGAAGGTAACCACACACATCACAAACCCAGTCTCACATGGCACTATCACAACTTAAGATCATACACATAGACACACAGAGACATACTCGGAGGCTCTGATCAGAATTCTACCAAAACGGCAGTGGCCACCACAGCAGACACTCACACAACTGCCTCCACAGGGCACAGCACATGCAACACATTGACCACAGAGTCGGTGTGCCAAACAGTCACAGCCCTTAAGGCCAAACACAATGCCAGACACACTTGTCATAGGTGACTCCATAGTCAGACACACTGACGTCCCGCTCACCAGATCGAGTGCGGAGGAGGTCACAGTAAGCTGCCTATCGGGCACTGGAATCCACCACATAATGCAAGCACTCAGGTCACTCAACTGCAAGTACAAGTCTGACCCAGTCATTATCCATGCTGGTGTGAACGACCTGAGATGTACCTCCCTGGACTACATGGAAAGAGACATAGAGGATCCCTCTGATTATGTAGGCCAGGCAGGTATGACCCTGACCTTCAGCAGTATCCTACCTTCACCAAGTATGATGCCACATAAACAGAGACAAGATGATCAGCTGTAATAATTTGCTTAAACTATGGTGTCATTCAAAGGGGGTCCAATGTCTGTCTGCCTGGGATGACATGCTGGACAGGCCAAGCTGATTTGCAAGGGACGGCTTGCACCTGTCACCCCTGGGCTTCCGGATTTCGGCTGATGCTCTTGCCACCCCCATTGTGCCTTTTTTATGCAAGATTCAGATTCTACACCTACCACCCTAGAACACAGTAAAGGAAAGACACTAAGGGTAATGCTGTTCAATGCCAGAGGTCTCAACCTCAAGCTGCACACGCTCTATGCCCTTCTCAGTATGTAGCACATTGATGTCTGTGCTGTGCCTGAAACCTGGTTCACAGCTTCTGACAGCACCCCGACACTATCAGGTGTTACCTCATATCATGCGTTCCGGCACAAGAATCCAGACTACACCAAGAAAGGAGGGTGGGTGTCCATATTCATCAAGGACACCCTCACCTCATGGTTGGTGGTAACACACGATGCATCGGAGACCATCCAGGTGCCAGTGACCGTAGGCAAGACTGCTCTGCAGTTTGTAGCATGTTACATGCCACCCTCTCCAACTCAGGTACCTCACACAGCTGTCCTGCAAACACTGAAGGGGATAAATGTATCTCCAAACACCATCCTACTGGGTGATTCCAACTATCCACATATAGACTGGGATCACTAATCAAGCCACAACACTCTAACACAAAGGTTCCAAGAGTTCATACACTCAAATGCCATGGAACAACTGGTCCCAATCCCCACAAGTGGAGGCAACATACTAGAACGCATCATCACGAACATGGGGTCACACTAATCAACAACAGAAGTATACCCATCATTGGTGAGATCAGATCATGGACTAATCTCAGTGGGAGTCCACATCCCACCCACACCCCAGATAGAAAAACAAACAGTGAAGACCTTCTCAAATGCCGACTTCACATTTCTAAGAACTGGTGTGGTCTCTTTCAAGCCAGCGGACACCATTACCCAAGCCACTGTATCACTTACAAATGCCTTCTACCAGCACCTCCAGGACTGCATGGATCAGGCAATCCCAAACAAAACAAAGACTCTTTGTACCACAGGCAAGCATCCAGTCTGGTGGACCCTAGCCATAAACAAGCTCTACAACACAAGGAAGGAGCTACTACGAGATAGAGTGAAATCCGTAGAAGGGAAGACACCCCTGCTCATTGTGAGTAAAACACTGGGTTCCCCCATACAATCATCCGAGGTGAGTTTTGAGAGTAAACCCACTCAGGACTCAGGGGACAATCATGAGTCCTTTTATACCTATGTTTGAAACCTGGGAGGGAACTCCCAGATATGCTCAGAATTAGTTCGGAATGTTGTAAATATCACTGAACCTACAGACATTGCCAACATACTGGCTGACAGGTTCAGTGCAGATTTCTCCTCCCCCCAACTGGAGGGGTATCTATACCAGAGGATTGTAGCCCCCCAAACATCACCAATGCTGGGGTGAGAACTGCTCTATCCAAGGCGGAAAACACTTTATCCATGGGACCAGATGGTGTCCCCAGTTGTGTGCTCCATGAACTCAATGAGTAATTACACCCGCAGTTAGGGCAGCTGTTTAATCTTAGCCTCACCTCAGGATATGTGCCCAAGGAGTGGCATACGGCAATGGTGGACCCACTTCACAAAGGAGGTGCCTCCACCAACCCCGGAAACTACCATCCCATCAGCTTGACAAGCCTGTTCTGCTAAGCTATGGAGAGGATCATAATGGGAATTATAAATGAAGACATAGGGGATTTGCAGACATTGGATCCAATCCAGTTTGGCTTTGTCAAGGGCATATCATGCCTTTTAAACTTGCTTGACTTTTTCAAGACAGTCACCCAGGCCATTGACATGGGCAAGGCAGTCCACACAGCCTACCTTGACCTGGCAAAGGCTTTCGACACAATACTCCACTCAGGAATCATTGAAAACATCACCAGCTTAATTGTGAACCCATACATCACAGCATGGGTTGCAAACTGGCTAAGTGACAGAACACACAGGGTCAAAGTTGCTGGTGCCATGTCACACTCCAGAGCTGTCACAAGTGGTGTCCCACAGGGCTCAGTCCTGGGCCCACATTTGTTCAGCATCTACTTTTCAGAAGTACGAGCAAACACAGGAGGATTATGGCTGACAAAGTTTGAAGATGACTGCAAACTGGGAAGCATAGTTGGAAACCCATCTGACACAGACATCCTTCAGAAGGGTCTCATAGACACAGATAACTGGTGCCAGAGCCATGGCCTTACGTTAAACACTAAACAATGCACAGTCATACCCTTCGGGAACAACAGGGTTACCCCTAGTTCCCATCTAGGTTGCAATCCTCTAAGCACAGAAGAGGTTATCAGGGTCCTGGGCACCCAGGTTGACAGTAATATTTCGTTTGACACTCACATTGCCAGAGTAGGCCTGGGGCAGTTCCTGCTATTAGGACAGAGGTGTGACCTGGTAGTGTCAGGGTGCTGATGTGGGCTTTGACCCTGTTTTCTATTACAGCACTGATATCTACATTCTCTATACTGTGTGCATTTACACTGCACGCATTTATACTTCTGGCATTGGGTAGCATTATATCTAGGTTACTATCGCTTGTGGTACCTATGAGGTAGGTTTGTGTTTTTTGTGGTTTATGATTGGTGTGGGTGGATGTTAGTCAGGTCCTCAGGTGTGCATATGGTACATGGTATTACATTACTTAACACATGGCATTCATGCCTCAGGTGGTGCTGCAGGGCTGCCTCTGTCAGATGCACATACTACATTCCCTGTACATGTTTGGAAGCAGGTTGTGTCATGTTAGGCATCCCTGTTACTATATGAGTGAGTCAGAGCGGGTATCAGTCCCAGTGTTCCTACTGACCAAGTGTATGTGCTATGTGTAGCCTCTTTGCCAAGGCCAGGGCCTACTGGGCACGCCTCCTTCTGCCTACTGGGACAAGGTCAGGTTGTTCCTCCTCTGAGTCACCCTCTGCCTGTGGTGGCCTTGGCAATGGTGGGGGGATGTTAGGTCCAGCCCTGTGCTGGTCCTGCTGCAGCTGTTTCCGCAGGATCATATTATGTAGCCTAGCACATATCATGACCATTTGGGTACATGTAGTTGGTGTGTACTGCAAGGCTCCACCAGATGTGTCCAGACACCGGAACCGTGACTTGAGCAGCCCAAACACACGCTCTATGACATTACGTGTCTGTGCGTGTGCCTCATTATGGCGTTCCTGTTCAGGTGTGTGTGCATTTCTGATGGGTGTCATCAGCCACGGCTCAAGTGCATAACCTGCATCCCCCACTAGGTGTCCGTGTGGGAAGTCCCCACTGGCAAATGATTGGTATAGCTGTGTCAGATGCCAGATGTGGGAATCGTGGTAGCTCCCAGGGCAGCCAGCACACACATTCATTATTATGCCCAGGGCATCACATACGACCTGGCAGTTGATGGAGGGGTATCCCTTGCGGTTAATGTAGACTCTACCCCGCTCACCAGCTGGTGCTTTGATGTGTACGTGCGTGCAGTCTATTGCACCCAGCACCTCAGGGTATCCCGCTATTTGCTGGAAGAGACGCATATTGCCGGCCACAACCTCACGGTCATTAGGGACATATATATGATCACCGACATGTGCTGACATGGCATCCAGGAACTGGTGCAGTACCCTGGAGGCTGATGCCTGTGATATCCCCATCATATCACCAGTTGGTCTCTGGAAGGTACCTGTTGCTAGTATTCTTAGGCCAACACATACCTTGGTTTCCACTGGGATGGGTTCCCCTCTGTTGGTTCTGTGTGTGAGATGTGGCCTGCACAGCACAACAATCTGCTGCAGAAGGTCTCTGTCCACTCTGTAGCACTCTACTATCTCCAGCTCATGTAACCCATGGTAGGTGACCCTGGGCCTGTATACTCTTCTCCTTCTCTTCACTCTGGGTTGTCTGTCAGCATCTGCATTGACACCACCCTCAGCAATTTGCCTTTGCCTGATTATAACAGCTATGGCAGCCCCTAACATTTCTGCTCTGAGTTCAGCTTTTTCAGTTTTCAATTCTGATAGCTTACTTTCTTGCAGTATCTCTTGTGAGAAACACCCTGCACTGCTCTTTGCAGTGTTTTAAGTGCTGGGTTGGGCTTCTAGTCTGCCTGCATAATTGCCTGCTTCCAATTGTTTCCAACAATTAACTGCAGCAGTATCCATGTAATTTAGTTGTTTCCTGTTTCCTCTCTGTTTCCTGAGGGGGAGCAATGTGCACACCAGCTTAAACATGCTCACAGTCACTTAAACGCACGCACACATCCCTACACGGTGTTACACGCGCGCACACTTCCTTACACGGCGTGAACTAGGCTGATTCATGTTAAAACATGCGCACACTGCCTTAAACACGTGCACGCCCATGCAAACCGTTGTGCACGGTTTGCAACATGCTCCCACATGTTGAACCTGCCTTACACGCGCGCACACGCGCGCATGCACGTATATCAAGAAACTTTAAGTGTAGGGATAGCGTAAACCGTCAGTTTCTTGACTTTCCTAGTGTTCTGTTGGGACACACCTCCATCCCTGAAGTCTGTCTGTCATCTTTCACCTTACATTGCCCTCCAATCTGGTACATTTGTATCTATCCTTCCCCCCCGTGATGTCACCTACCTCTTACTCTGTTCCTCCCCCTTCTCTAACTCTTACACTACTCAGAAAGTGCTCATTACCTATGTGGCAGTGTGATTCAGTATTGTAACCCTCATTTACATAGGATTGTCTAGTAATGACTAGTTACATGTCTTACACGGAGCTTCCCACCCTTGACAACCACTAAACGGAGGCCATATTGTTTTTGGTCTGCAAGCCCCTCCATTGACATTACATGTAATACATAAATCCCACAATTGTGGGCTTATAAGCTTCGGTTTTTAGTTTTAGGTAGCGCACCCCGTTTGCGCGGGTGTGCGCTGCAGTTAAACCTCAAAATCCCGTGAAACAAAAAGAAGTTATATTACATATTTTTGCAACACTTTTTCATGCCAATGGCCACATATTTGGCCATTGGCATGCTTAATGAAACAAATGCACCCTTTATTTGGAGCTGACATAGCTCCGTTTTTAATTTTGCAGAAATGTACTCAGTTGTCAGCTGAGTACATTTCTGCAGCTAACACGTCCGTTACACGGACTGGTTTCTGCTTCGTGGATCGCTCAGATACCTCATTTGCATATCTTTCAGCTGCAAATGAGGTATTGAGCATTTCCACCTTGTCCGTGTAAGAGACGTGTTAGCTGTCTCTTACACGGAGATTTGGGCTGTTCCTGAATCGGGAGGCTTACACGGAGGCTTACACTACTCTTGAACTCCATGTAAGCCTTCCTGAATCCGGCCCAATATGTTCAAAATTGCGACATTTTAAAAAAAGCACTTGAAATAATTATGGAAACATTTGAAACAATATCTGAATCACATAAAATGCTCAAAAAAGAGAAAGCAACTGTATTTTTTCACAATGTACTACTTTTTTGCATTAACTAAAGCTATTCAAAGTATTTAAAGTGTGCAAAGTGTTGAGAGTGTGTGCAGTATTGCAGTACAGTCTTTTCAAAGTGTACAGTTAGCTCAAGTAGTCTATTGTGCAGTTGAATATATTTACAAGTACATGGTGTATGTTTGACACTCTTGGCATGGCGGAGGGATTTCACAGACCTGGTCCGCTTGTGTTTGATAATAATATTGCTGAAAATTGGAAAGTGTTTGAGCAAAAATATGATATTTTCATACATGCTGCTTTTTCTGATAAAGACGCACATACAAAAGCATTTATTCTGCTCATTTTAGCTGGTTCAGAAGCCATTGAGAGAGAATGTTCATTTGTGTATGCACCTGCTATTTATGCAGAGGAGGGGGAAGACTGTGATATTGTGGTACAGGATGAAATGCGGGAAGACCCTGAGTGCTTAAAATGTAAATTTAGAGAAATGTGCAACCATCAAACAAATATTAGAATGGAAAGGCACATATTTTACACGAGAGATCAAAAGCCTGGTGAAACATTTGCAGCATATATAACTGACTTGAGAAACAAGGCAAAAATGTGCAGATTTGATGATCTGAGAGATGTGTTGATAAAAGACAGGCTTGTGTGTGATGTTAATGATGCAGTGAGAAAAATGTTGCTTTGAGACAATGATTTAACTTTAAGCAAAACCACGGATATTTGTCAGATATATGAGCTTACAGAAAAGCACACAAATATACTTATGAATGAGAAGACCATGCTTGCAGCTTCTTCCAGCATAAATGTTGATAGTATGCACATGAGATTAAGAGGAATAGGCACATGCAGCAAAGCTGAGAGTGATTTAACAAAACTCATGGTAAACCTCATAGTCAGCTGTCGTAATTATGGAGGCAGACACAAACCTAAATGAGAAAAGTGCTGAGCTTTTGGTCAGCAATGCCACAGATGTAAAAATTGGAATAATTTCAGAAAGCTTTGTAGACCTAAAGAGGCACCTTATTTTATTAACAGACAGCATTCCAAGAAGCAAGTTGATCAAGTAGAAAGCTGCAATGCTACTTTTTATGTTGGTGGTGTCTCTGTGGTTGAGGAAAAGGTTAATGCAGTAGTATTTGTTGGCAAAGAGTAAAGTATTTTGTACAGTACTGATTAATGGGAGACCTGTAGAACTCAAAGTTTATACTTATTCAAAGTGCAATGTTATGTCAGCAGAAATGCTTGCTAAGTTAAAGCTGGTGAAAAACTTGATTGGCAAAGTGTGCACAACTTGTTGCTTATGGTGGTGAAGAGATTCATACCAAAGGCTCAGTAGAGCTTTCATGCTATTCTGCTGGGAACAACCATGACCTGCAGTTTTACATAGTCAAAAGACATGTGCAGTTATTGTTAGGCCTCAAAGATAGTTTGAGAATGGGACTGATTTCATTTAATAAGGAAATCAACCATGTAAGCATCAAGAACAACAAAGGTTTCACACAGAATATTTTTTCTGAATATGCAGATATTTTCAAAGATGAGCTTGGCAAACTCCCAGTTGTGTACTCCATGAAGTTAGACTATTAGGTAAGTCCATTTGTCAGGCCAGCACAGAAGGTTCCAGTAGCAATGCAGGGCAAAGTAAAAGCAGAGCTAGACAGAATGGCATACTTAGGAGTAATTTTTCCAGTAGAAGAACCAACTGAATGGGTATCTTCCATGGTAGTTGCTCATGAGAAAAGCTCAGATGACATTTGAATATGAATTGATCCAAGAGATTTGAACAAATCACTAAAACTACTTCATCATCTAATGTGTACACTCGAAGAAGTTGCTGCTCTCATGCCAAATGCCACTGTTTTTTTTTGTCTTAGATGCAAAAAGTTAATTTTGGTATATTTTACTTGATCAAAAATCTTCCTTGCTAACTACTTTCACTACACCATTTGGAAGGTACAGATTTTTGAGAATGCCATTTGGGATAAATTCTGACAGTGAAGTCTTCCAACATGCGATGGAACACATTATTTCTGGTTATCCATGTGCTGTTATAGTAGATGATATTCTTGTAGGAGGCAATGGTGAAGTAGAACATGATGGAAACCTCAGAAAAGTTCTAGATCATGCTCGTGAATCTTAAACTGAATCCTCAGAAATGTAAATTTAGGCTAAAGTAAGTTACTTATGTTTGTAATTTGTTTACCAGTTCAGGCTTATAACCAGATCTGTCCAAGCAAGCTGCAGTTCTTGAGATGCCAGCTCCAAACAATGCCACATCTTTACAACATTTTCTTAACATGGTCAGCTATTTAGGTAAGTTAATTCCTGATTTAAATGAGCTTTCAGCACTGCTACAAGAGCTGACATGCAAAAATGTAACTTGGTCCTATTTGGAACAACACCAAACAGCATTTGATGTCCTGAAACAGAAAATTGCCAGTCCGCCCACTTTGAGATATTATGATGTTCACAAACCTGTAAATCTATCCTGTGATGCTTTGAAATATGGTCTTTGTGCAGTAATTCTTCAAGAGGGCAGACCAGTAGTCAATGCATCTAGAACTCTAACCCAAACTGAGATACAGTGTGCACAAATTGAAAAAAAGAGCTTTTGGCAATAATATTTGCATGTTTGAAGTTCAAAGATTATAATTATGGCTGACCTATCCACATTGAAACTGATCATCAACCTGTGGTTACTATTTGGAGAAAACCAATGCACACAACTCCATCTAGATTGCAATACATGATGTTAAAACTGAAAAAGTACAATTTCAGTGTGGTTTACACAAAAGGCAAACTTCTTTATCTTGCTGATACTTTATCCAGATCACCCAGACAAACCATTGACCAGCATGACAATGAAAAAGCTGATTTTAAAGCTATGGAAGTGAGAAATCTTTCTTCCACACATCTCGATGAGCTTAGAAATCACACAGCTTCTGATCCAGTTCTCCAGAAGCTGAACCATTTTGTCAGTCACGGATGGCCAGCAAGACAATCTTGTTTACCATTAGATGTGCAGATTTATTTTCCTTACTGAGATAAGATTTTGATGAAAGATGGTGTATCATCATGAAAGGTCCAAAAGTGGTAATTCCAAAATCTTTGCAACAAGAATATATTAAAATCTTGCATCGAGGTCACCTAGGAACTGATTCTACCAAAAGAAGGACGAGAGGACTAGTATTTTGGCCTTCTATGTGAAAAGATATTGAGAAGAAAATCTCAGCTTATTCAATTTGTAATAGTATTAAACTGCACCAACAAAAATAACCACTTAGCTGAACCAGATTCCTGAACTACCTTGGTCGACAGTAGCCACAGATATTTTCAAATGGAATGGCCAACATTATTTGGTATCAGTAGACTCTTATTCGAATTGGCTTGAGATGTACCTATTTCCTAACCTAACTTCCAGTACTGTCATTACAAAATTGAAGAGACTTTTTTCGTCCTTGCTAGTATGCACAAAGTCATTTCTGACAACGGTGCACAGTTTACAAGTCAGCAGTTCAAAAGATTTGCTGGGACCTTGTTCATGTTACTAGTAGTCATGAGTATCCACAATCTAATGGCTTGGCTGAACATGCAGTTCAAAGTGTCAAACAGTTGCTGGAGAAATGCAAAAGAGCTAAAGCTGATATTTTTCTCAATTTTCTTAATCTAGGAAACATTCCTCAAGACAATTTGCTTGGCTCACCTGCTCAGAGATTGATGTTGAGACAAGCCAGAACTACACTACCAATCAGTAAGAATTTGTTGATTCCAAGTGCCAAAAACAACAAAACAGTAAAATCTCAACTCAAGAGAAAACATTTGTCATAGAAATTCTATTATGACAAACCAGCAAACCTCCATATCCATTAAAACAAGCAGAGATAGTGAAGGTGCAGAGAGCAAAAGGTTTTGATAGGGTAGGACTTGTGAAACATCTATGTTCAAAACTGAGATCGTACATCATTGAGTCAAAAGGAATGGAATTTAGGTGGAATCTGAAACATTCATTGCCGGTGTCCGAGCCAGTGTTCCAGCACCTTGTCTGTAATATGAGAATCTAGTTCTCAGAGTATGCTATCGAATGTTCCTGTTCCAGAAAACACAGCATAAAGCATAGGACACATTCGGCACGGAAGGTTCCTTGCATAGTAGATCCTTTAAGTTTTTATTCCTTCTATACCTAAAAGTGGGCTGAGGTCCCACTATGCCCCCCAGTGTACTATCACTGGTCAAGATATGCTTTACCATACTCAACAGGAACGAGTAACTGTGGATTATGTAAAGCTTGTCCCTACGTAAATAAAGATACTGTTTTTATACATCCCATTACCCAAAAAGTGTTTCACTTTAAAGGAAGAGCAACCTGCCGTACAACCAACATAGTATATTTAGCAGAATGCTGTCAATGCCAAGGTTTTTATGTGGGTAAGACGAATAGTATGTTCAAAGTAAGGATTCTTCAGCATCTTTCCAGTATTAGGAATAAAGATGAAAGAAATGCGTTATGTAGACATGTGATTTTGTATCCTACACATACATTTAAATTTAGGGTTATTGTAAATGTTAAACCCAGCACTAGGGGGGGTGATATTGTGCTTCAAACAGAAACTGTAGAAACAAAATGGATTGCTAGCTTAATGGCAAACAGGAAGCCAGGTTTAAATGATTACATACCAATTAAGCCTATTTTGAAAAATAGGCGTGTCTTTCACTGAATGTGCTTGCTATTTCTGAATGTGATTGGCTTTTATATCTATATAAGTGAACCATCTCATTCATTTTATTTATCTGAAGAAGGGTTATCCCGAAAGCGCTTATCTTGTGATTTTAAGAATAAAGAAGATTTTTTAAGCTGTCAGCAGTGTCCAACTTTGCTTCGTTTTTTTTCTACTTTTATAAGTAACTAGCACAACACTGGAAATAGTGAGTGGGTACGGAAGGTGAGGGGTATAGGATAATGGTTAAGATCTTCAGCTCATAGTCACAAGGTAAAGGGTTTAATTCTGGCCACAGGGTATTGGCTAGGCTTAAAATGACCCATTAAGCCTAATATTCTCCTATGAACCTATAAGACACATAGTATACATGTAAGTCTTAAAAGGAAAATAAAAAATGTAGCTGACCATCCTAGAAAAGATGTTTTGAGTACACAGAGGATGAGCAAAAAGGAAGAGAATAGTCACCATAAATAAACAAACAGAAATAGCAGTCTGTACAATCAAAACAGGTGCTGTTTATAGGTCCTCAAATGAAGAAGAAGAAGAAGAAGAAGAGAAGAAAGAGGTATGTAAATAGTAGAATAAATTGGCCTACAGAGTGAGAGGATAGATTTTATTGGGAAACTCATACATGGCAGTGACCATACCGGCAACATGTGGGTGCAGAATAATAACCTTGTGGATCATTTGTGTGTATGTACCTTTAAGAAGCTATCCAAGGGCTTGCACAAGTGTATAAATACTGAGCACTTGTGAACCTGACTGCCATTTTGTAGTAAGCTGTTGAGATGTAAGCATGTATGTATATAACGTCTGTCTGTTAACCAGTTTGTTTATATTTTATGATGCTGCTATCCATCTTGATGAGTTTCTATGTATTAAAGCATGTAAACAAAATACCCCACTTGCTTGTCTTCTATGTTAGAAAAGGACAAGTGACATGGTGTCAGACGTGGCATGTCTAAACGGACATGGTGTCAGAAGAGGCATGTCTAAAACAACTTAAAGCCAGGATGGAATTCAAATTCTTCAGTTTGAGTTCGAGAGGCACTTAGTTGGAACTGGAGGAATATAGAGGAGTGAATCATCCCTACTGCATGTATACTTCACAAAACAGGTCAGAAGTGAATTTCATATGTTAAACTTGCCCAGCACTATTTCTTATTCACAAAATATGAAACAAGGCATACAGAATGCAATAAACAATATTTGCATAAACCGATATATCCAATATTAATAAAAAATATTTGAATTACTGCAGAAAATGTTTGAAATAAAGTCCAAATTCCATAAAATGAATAAAATAAAAGCAAGCGACTGCATTTTTCAATACATGCTTAGTGAATCTGTATTTTTGTATTAGTCAGAGATATTTGAGTTATTGGAATTTTATAAAGTATTTTTATGTTTGTGTAGTATTACAGTAAAGTTATTTCACAAAATACAGCCATTTCAGAGCATATTTCACAAAGTACACTATTTCAAAGAGAGTATTGTGCATTTGAATGTTATTACAAGCTCATAGAACAGTTTGTTTGTACATAATTATAAGGGACATATTTTCACTGTAAGCACAAACACACTTTGTGGGCATGGCAGACGGATTTCAAAAACACAGTGCACTTGTGTTTGACAGTAATATTGCTGAGAACTAGAGAGAGTTTGAGCAAGAGTATGACATTTCCATACAGGCTGCATTTTCTGATAAAGATGACCTTAAAAAAGGCATTTATTCTACTTAATTTAGGTGGGTCAGAAGCCATTGAAAGGGAACATTCATTTGTGTATGCACCTGCTATCTACACAGGAGAGGTGGAAAACCATCATATTGTTGCACTGGCTGAGTCAAGGGAGGACCCTATGTGCTTAAAACATAAATTTAGAGAAATGTGTAACCCCTAGACAAATGTTATCATGGAAAGGCACTTATTTTACGCAAGGGATCAAAAGCCTGGTGGAATTTTGCAGCACATATACTGTAACTGACTTGAGGAATAAGGCTAAAAAATCAGATTTGGTAATTTAAAGGATGAGTTGATAAAATACACACTAGTGTGTGGTATAAAAGACGATGCAGTGAGAAAGATTTTGTTTTGTGACAGTGATTAAGCTTTGAATAAGGCCTTTGAGATTTGTCAGATATATGAGCTCACAGAAAAGCACATGCATATGCTTACAAATGAGAATAGCTCTAGAAGGCACAGTGATAAAGTTCATGTTGATAGTACGCAGCACATAGTTAAAAGAAATAGGCCCAAGCACATGGCAGCAACTGTAGCCCCTGCAGCACTCACTGGTAAACCCCAGAACTTTCCAGCACATTCCAGAGATCGCACAGTCTCAGTGAAGCATAAGAGTGAGCCAGCAAACTCAAAGCATATGCCCCAACTTAGTTTCATTGCCAACTGTCATAGTTGTGGTAAAAATCATGAATCTAAAAGGGAAAATATTTAGCTTTTGGTCAACAATGCCACAAATGCAATAAATGGAATCATTTCAAGGGGTTTTGTAAATCAAAAGGCCCACATTCTGTATTAAGAGGAAACATTTTAAGAAACGAGTTGATCAATTAGAGAGCTGCAACCCTACTCTTTATGTTAATGGTGTGTCAGTGCATAATGAAACAGTCAATGCAGTAGATTTAATGGCAAAGAATGAAGTATTTTGTACTGTTCAGATAAATGGCAAACCCACAGAGCTCAAAGTTGACACATGTTCCAAGACCAATGTTATGTCAACATAAACATTTGCTACAGTGTGTCATGGTGAAAGGCTTGATTTGGCAAGGTGTGCAAAGTTTGTTACTTATGGAGGTGAAGAAATTCAGACTGAAGGCTCAGTAGTACTTTTATGATACTTTCCTGGAAGATGTTATGACTTGTTATTCTATGTGTTCAAGAGGCACATCCAGTCATTATTACAGCTCAGATACAGTTTGAAAATGGGACTGCTTTCATTTAATAAGGAAGTCTATCATGTTAGCTTGAAAGACCACTACTCTAATTTCATCCACTACATTTTTTCTACCTGTGTTGATCTTTTTAAAGACAAATTAGGGAAGCTTCCAGCTGTATACTCCATGAAGTTAGATCGAAATGTCAGTCCAGTTATTAGGCCAGCCCGTAAAGTTCCAATAACCATGCAGGACAGAGTCAAAGCCAAATTAGATAAAATGTTGCAATGAGGTGTGATTTGTCCAGTTGCAACTCCAACTGAGTGGGTATCTTCCATGGTGGTAGCTCATAAGAAAAGCTCAGATGACATCAGAATATATATTGACCCACGAGATTTGAACAAAGTGCTAAGAAGACCTCATCATCCAATGCGTATAGTTGAAGGAGTCACAGCCTTGATGCCAAATGCCACTGTTTTTTTTTCTGTCTTAGATGCAAAGTGTTCATTTTGGCAAATTCAGCTTGAAAAAAAATCATCATTGCTCACTACTTTCAGTACTCCATTTGGCAGGTACAGATTTTTGACAATGCCATTTAGGATAAATTCTGCAAGTGACGTCTTTCAACATGCAACGGAGCAGATTTTTTCTGGGTATCCTTGTGCTATTATAGTACATACTAGTAGGAGGTAATGGTGAAGCTGAGCATGATAAATACCTGGAAAGGCCACAGAAACACCTCACAAATTACAGTCCTAAAGCAGATGCCCTATGCTGACCGACTAAAACAACTCCAGCTATACTATGTTGCATATCGTCTACTCAGAGGCGATCCCTGCTTAACAAACAAGGCCATGTCAAACCTGGAGCTGCTGGACATGCTACACTTAAAGAAATCCCAATCCATCAGAGCCACATGTTCCAGGGACCTAAACCTTGTTATAACAATGATCAAAACATACTGGTGGGATAATTTCCTGACCCAGAGACTACCCATACTCTGGATAGACTGCTCATACATTTCAAGCAGAGCGCTTCTTTGGCCCTCTTCAAAAGGAACCTTGACGATTGGATGGGAGATAGGAAATTCACCCCGGGGATCACAGCAGTCGCCCTGCTGGACAGGGGTCCAGGGAAGTAAATATTATGGGAAGAAATACCCAGGGAATTGTTATGGCTAGGCTTTTACAGGCCCTAGGGCCAATAGCTTAGTACCAACCTATGAACCTATGAACCTAAAAGTTCTGGAAAGAACACGTCAAGTGAATCTTAAGCTCAATACACAGACATGCAAATTCAGGCTTCAAGAAGCTACTTATGTAGGTTGTTAATTTACCCCTTCAGACTTACAACCAGACCCTTCCAAGCAAACAGGCAAGTTCATTACAGACTTGAGCCAACAATCAGCACCACTCAGAGAGCTGACTCATAAAGATGTATCCTGGTCTTGGTTAGAGCAGCACCAAAGAGCATTCGCTCTCCTGAAACAGACAATTGCTAGTTTACCAACTCTCAGATACTATGATGTTCACAAACCAGTTACATTTTCCTGTGATGCTTTGAAATTTGGTCTTGGTGCCGTCATTCTACAAGAGGATTAACCTGTTGCCTGTTCATCAAAAACTCTTATCCAAACTCAGATGCACTATGCCCAGATCGAGAAAAAGATTTTGGCAATTGTGTTTTGCATGTTTGAAGTTCCATGATTATGTTTATGGTAGACCTATCCAGATCGAAAAAGACCACCAACCATTAGTCACTATCTTGAGAAAGTCTATGCATTCATCTCCAGCCAGACTGCAATGTATGAGGCTAAGATTGCAAAAGTATAATTCACTCTTATCTACAAGAAAGGCAAACTTCTTTACCTTGCTAATACATTATCTAGATCACCCAGAAATACCACTGAACATCATGAGAATGAGAATCTTGACTTTGAAGTCACGGAAGTGAGAGGTTTTTCTTCCACACAGCTTGATGAGCTGAGAGATCACTCAGCCACAGATCTTATCAATCAGGGATGGCTGTTAAAGCAATCCAGTTTACCTCAAGAAGTGCAACCTTATTTTCTATACAGAGATGAGATTTTGTCTGACAAAGGTATCATTATGAAAGGTCCAAAAGTAATTGTTCCAAATTCCTTGCAACCAGAGTACATTACTAACTTGCATCATGGTCACCTAGGAACCAACTCTATGAAAAGAATGATGAGAGGCCTAGATTTTGACCTTCTTTGTCACTAGATATTGAGAGAGCTCTTTTATCTTGTTCCATGTGTACTAAGCCACATCAACAGAAGGCACCATTTCAGCTAAACTAGATTCCTGAACTACCTTGGTTGACAGTAGCCACTGACATTTTTCAGTGGAATGGTCAACATTATTTGGTGTTAGTAGGCTCTTACTCCAATTACTTTGAGACTGACCTACTTCCTAGTCTAGCATCCAGTACTGTCATTACTAAGATGAAGCTTCATTTGGCAGTCCATGGTAGTTCGCATAAAGTTATTTCTGACAATGGCATGCAGTTTACAAATATTTGCCGAGAGCTGAGATCATACATTGTGGAATCACAAGAAACAGACTTTAGGTAGAATTAGAAACAATTGAGACTGGTGTCCGAGCCTATACTACAGCACATAGCTTGTGAGAAAGACTCTTTATCTAAGAGTTAGTTGTCCAAGACTCTTTATCTCAGAGTGAGTTGTCTGGTGTTCCAATTCCTGAGGAAGTTCCAGAAGATATTCCCATTCCTGTGAAAAATCCAGAAGTTCCTGATATGATTTGTTCACTGAAGACTGTCCCTGTTGCTTAATTCAGTTGTGATTGTTATACTATGAGATCTTGTATCTCCAGACTGTGTAACAGATACACGGCAACTTGGACATGATCATTGTGTTTTGTTTCTAATGTTTATAGTAATACATGTCTGGCTTTAATATTGCTTTTACAAAGGGTTATCTTTTTAAGAGGGAGGCTGTAGATCAATGTGCATGTAAGTACCTTTAAGAAGCTATCCAAGGGCTTGCACAAGTGTATAAATACTGAGCACGTGTTAGCCTGACTGCCATTTTGAAGTAAGCTGTTGAGATGTAAGCAAGTATGTATGTATGTATGTAAGAGCTGTCTGTTAACCTGTTCATTAATATTTTATGATGCTGCTATCCATCATGTTGTGTTTCTATGTTAAAGCATATAAATGCAATACCCTGCCTGCTTGTCTTCCATGTTAGAGAAGGACGAGTGACACCTTATCCTGACTGACAACTGAGTTTTTGAATAAAAAATAATGCTTCCTTTTGTTCAGGCTTCTGTAACTCACTATGGGATTGCTGTGTTGCACTGTCCTCCAGGGTTGTTGTGTGTTGCTACATTTTAATGCATGCTATACTAATCTAAGGCTATTATAGTGCACAAACTGTAATTTCCCCCTGAGCTGCAGCAATTGCATAGATGATTAAATAGATTGGGAGCAGGGCCTCTATCCCCATGAAAAACACATTGTGTATGTACTTACTTATCTAATTGTCAAGACTTTTGGCCCCGAAATTTACTTGGACTATCTCACTGGAGCCACCTTTGTTCCACTAAACCAAAGCTTCTGCATATATCCAGATGAGAGGTCATTCAAAATAAAGAGGGACAGCCTTAGGAATGGAGATCTGATTGCCACCATGTCAGGATCCTGAGTTGTAGCTGCAATTCACTGCCATTACTGATGGTTCACTGAAAATATTGTATGCTGTTTTTCCTCATTCCACAGGGGCAAATGGAGTGCGTGCACACACACACACACACACACACACACACACACACACACACACACACACACACACACGCACACACGCACGCATGCACTCACACATGCACACACGCACACACGCACACACACATACACTCAAATTAGCACTTTCAGAACTGGTGCCAAGACCATGTTCCTATATATTCAGCCCAGCTGCAATGAAACATACTGCTTGATAGCTCAGTTGCACTATATTGATACTAGACTGCCCTCCAGTTGGAGCCATGCAACAAGGTCTTGTCTCTACCACCTCTGCAATTAGTGAGCCACCACTTGTCACTCACTGTCACCCCCCCCCCCCCCAACCATCACATTGTCATGTAATACTTGGGTGAAGACCATCTGAGGTGCAATAAAAATTTTACCTGTTTGCACCATGGAACCACACACATAGCCTTCTGCAGAAGAGATGTCTAGCATCTAATGTAGAGACTTTCTTCTTCTGGATAAATACATACTCTCTCTTATTGCCTCTGGCTTTCAAGTTCAAAACTGAATTTTGGAGTCCTAACAGGCAATACGGTTAAGTGCTATTTCCAATGGTATTCTCTGGCAGTAATGACTAAACTTTATATACTTCTATAACTGCCACTGCATAAGTTAGCAATCCACCCTCTATTTATTAGTCAGTTGTGAAGATCTCCTGTGGCTTTAGTTTGGGGTTTAGAAAGCACCTTTCTGAATTCCGCAGTTACAAGTCTGGAGGTAGGTGGTAAGATTCAGTATGGATAAGTTATAAAAAGGAAATTATATAGCCTAACTCAGCAATTGCTAGACAACAGACTCCACAATATCACAAACAGTTAAGAAGCAGAGCTTACATTTACTCATAACTGTAATACGATTCCACAATAGCAATTCACTGTAAAAGGCAAATATACTGCAGTTTTCACTTTTATCTTGATTTAGTATGGCTATATTACAACTTCTTTTGCATTTTTTTCCAAAGAAAATAAATATTTTCAGATTTCAATGCAATCCTTCTCACATATCTCGCCTTTCCTTGGCACAAAAGAAGCACTTAAAAAAATAATGTTGAGGTAAAAATAAAGTTTTGTGTTACACTCGCCTTCATTTTGCTTGTAAATACCATCTAAATGTTTAGTTACAGGGTAGAGCACTTTTGACTCCTTTACCTGTCATCTTTTTCCCTGACATTTAATTCAGTCCAATGTGTGTTTGTTTGCATGGTGATCTGCCATCTTAGCACACCCTTACTCTATCAGTTCTACATGTTGTGACTTTATTTAATCATTAACAACCATGTGACACTCCCACAAGCTTTGTGATACATGGCCAATAAAAATGTTGTATAAGCTCCCATTTTTGTATACTTTATGCTAATATCATCTAAAAATTGGATGTTATGGGGCATAGGTAGATGTCCCCAATAAGAGTCAATTTGGACTGCCAACTGCTACGTCACTTTGGCCATCTATCACATCCTTATAAGTACATTTTTGGCTCCCTATTGAAATGTCAGCTCTCAAAATGCTAATTATTGACAAGGCAAAAAATAAAGACAGAAAACACAGGAAAAGAGCAAATCTTAAAAAATCGCTCTTCTCCTTTAAACTTCTTTTTGCACATGGAAGCCCCCCCACACCCCCCCCCCCCCAAAATTATATGTACCAACTTTGACATTGCCATGCCTTGGTGAAAGGGGAACATTCTGAGAAATGTCATCTTGGATTTAATATATGTAAACCCATTCTTTTGGCCATTCATTCTCCATATTTCAAGACTCGTTCTAACAGGTCCAAACATTTCTGATGGTTACCACATTTTTTTCTACAGCAGCACTTTTCCCGGTGCATAGGCTTCCACTGCACTTGAGGATTAATATCCCCTTGCTATCTCCCTCAGGTTTTGTAAACTGGGTGTCTGACAGTTATACCTACCTTCACTTTATTTGTGTAACTTGCTCTGATTCTCCTTCTAATTGAACTCCAGGACTTTTTAACAAGTGAGCTTTAGATTTAGGCTTCATACATTCATAGGTTCATAGGTAATTATGAACAAATTGACCCTAAAGGGCCTTTCAAAGCCTACCCGTGTTTTCCAAATGTATTAGATAGTTTTTGATAACTCATGCTATTGGGGGGTATAGCTTGAGTATGGGTGATCAAGAATTTACAAGCTTTCTCTTTGTAGCAAGGGCATAGGTGGCAAACCAGGGGTAAACATATGGTTCTTCATCCAGTGATTCAAATTGTGCTTAAATAAGTGCAAGCAGGAACTCTGCTTCACATGGATGAGAAGTCTGTTCCAGTGAAATCTCTGAGATATATATCTAACCCTCCAACTTGTCTTATGTATGTTGGAGACAAGATTGAGATCTCTAGATCAGGTGTTTCTAATGCTACTTGCTTTGCAGGTGTGCAACAAGTGCATAAGGTCAAGATCAGATAATGATTTGAAGGCCAAGCACAGATCACCACTCAGCAGTCTGCAGGAAACTGAGTACAATAAGGTTTTGGAGTTATCAGTGTAGGACATGTCTACACCATGTATTTCTTTTTTATGAGGAACTATTTTGAAGTTCAATTTGTTGCATATGCCTGGTCAGGTACACACCAAAGGGAAAATTGTACTCAAGGATTGCATACCAAAGGGGGTTTTGTACTCAATGATTAATCTAAATAGGACTGAATACAATGGAACAATTACATCTTTGGGCTTAGATGGCATACCACTGGTCATATTTCATGCTATTAAGAATATATCCTGGGACAATGATGGATTTACTTCACATCAGCAAGTCAAATGGCATCAAAACTATTTTGCAACATCAACACAGCAGTTTGGTGAAAGAGGTATATTTTGCAAAGGACACTGCTGCTGCTGCTGCTGCTGCTGTGGAACAGACTGCCATCCACAAAAACAAAATGTGTCCCTGTCCATACTGAAGGATAATTTAGATCCATGGATGGGGAACAGAAAATCTATCCCAGGACTTCCCACTGTACTACTAATCACCAGATTTTTTATGGATTAATCCCTTGCACTTGTTAGTCCTTTCACCTCTGGGTCACAGGTGGGATACCAGACTTGACTCTAACCTTCTAAATTGCCTCTAATTCCTGTGCTACTACTGCCCAAAGGCAGCTCCTAAATGTTTATCCCATGTATGGGTACCCTCAAATTATCTATGGTATGATCACAGCTATTCTCATTAGATGTAATATATAATTTTCAACCATTGGATGTGTAAGGCCAATCTATAACCAAATGGGATTGGTTATTTCAAGCACAAAAAGAGAAACTGGCTAGGCTTAAAATGTCCCACAAGGACAGCTAACCTAGTACTTACCTATGAACATATAAATCTATTATCAAGTCCCACTGGTCCAGTGTTTTTGGCTATGGAGTGTGCATTGAGGGCATGTTCCATCATGATAATAGAGGGAACTATGGTTGGGGGCATTTCTTGAGAGGTGGCTGAAGGAGAGATAGAGGTAAAACTGAATCTGAATTTATTGGCCTTTAGATCTGCTATATCGTCCATCTCAGTATAGGTGCCTCCATTTGCAATCAGTTAAGCTCATTGCTGTGTATTACCATTGAGGTTTTGCACATAGCTGAAGAATGTCTTATGGTTGTGCTTAGCCTGGGAGGCTTCTTTTACCTCACATTTGGCTTTGTTAGATTCAATTAGCCCCCTGAGTTGTTTATTTAATTTCATGAGGGAGTTCTTACCTTGCTATGACTTTCTTCCTTTTGTTTTATGAGCTATTGATGTTGGGGTTCCACAAGGATGGCTAAGTCATGAGCTTTGCAAAAAACGCCTAACTCAGATTTTTTTTAAATAAACAAAGATGTGACTCAGAAAAGAGAAAAGTGACATCAGAAAAACAGAAAGTGTGTGTGTGTGTGTGTGTGTGTGTGTGTGTGTGTGTGTGTGTGTGTGTGTGTGTGTGTGTGTGTGCGTGTGTGTGTGTGTGTGTCCGGTTGTCTACGAGTGTTCATGAATGCATGTATGCCAGTGTTTGCAAGTGCATGTATGTAACTGTACATGAGTGCATGTGTATATGTAGGTATGCCGGTGTGCATGTATGCGAGTGTATGAGTACGTTTATATGACTGTGTGCAAGTGCATGTGTATATTTTACTGTGAGCGAATGCATTTATGTGAGTATGTGTAAGTGTGGCCACACATGATTGTGTAGAGTAGCCTCAGAGCTCTTCCATGCGGCCCTCAACCTCTAACTGCAACATTGATGATGCCCCAAAACACTTTTTGTTTTGTGTTTTTCATTCCCGTGACCTGTAACGCTAATGTCGGTGTCCGTGATGCGCCCAGCACCTTCTAGTTTTGTTTTGAGTTAAAAAGGGTCAGTGTGTTTACGCCATTATTTTAACAATCAGTGTGTGTGTGTGTGTGTGTGTGTGTGTGTGTGTGTGTGTGTGTGTGTGTGTGTGTGTGTGTGTGTGATGGGTGTGTGTGTGTTCTCACTGAAGAGGGACTCATGTATGGATTTGCCGCTGTTGCCTTTGAAAGGGGCAGCAATTACCTGTGTTAATAGGTAAGTATGGAGTGAGTGCATGCATGAAAGCAGAATTGTGAAAGTAGAAGAAGAGTGTGTGTGTGTGTGTGTGTGTGTGTGTGTGTGTGTGTGTGTGTGTGTGTGTGTGTGTGTGTATATGTGTGTATATGTGTGCATGAGAGAGAGAGACGCATGCACAAAGAGGCTAACAATGATCAGTCTACCTACTGAACACAAACAAGTTAGCTCACAAATATATCATATATTAAGTGTACACTTTCATTAAATTGCGGCTTTCCTGACAGGGAGAGTGTTGTATTGAACATGAACTCATACCTCTTAACTGTATGGATTTTCAAAGAATGTCTGGATTTTTGCCTCATCTTCCAATTTGTGTCTTTTGCTTAGGAAATAAAAGTAGTCATCCAAGGTAATGCAGTTCCAGGGAGTAAGAATGAAACAGCAGCCTAGGGTTAATGGGTCAGTAGTGGACTGACTATGTGGGACTGTAACATATAAAGTTGTATTGTTTTTTCAGACAAACAAAAAAGCACCTAGTACTGTTTATTCATTGGTGGGTTCTAAGCAGTGGTAGATTGGACAACAGTAAGCTTAGCTTTGGCGGATCATCAGTACTGGCAAATCAAGTGGGCACAATGTCATTTTTAAATGTTGGGGATTTTAGTGTGTATGTGTGTGCTTATGTGTTGGGAGTGCTGCAACAGTAGTTGATTATTAAAGACAAGAGACTTACGGACTGTGGAGAATGTTTCTTTGTTTCAAAATCTAACACTTATGCCAGAAGTAGATTTTTTAAGACATAGCTTCTTGCCATTTACAGTGGATGGATATTTACATTTAATGGACAATGTATTAGCGTGGGCCTGTGGGGTTCTGAAGGATGCCAAGTCTACCACTGCCAATGTCTTGTAAAGTGACCTGAAATGGATATTGGGATGTTACTGAAAAAATATAGTAAGTGGGCTTAGAAATATAGTTTAATTAAACAAAGTGTACTTTCAATTTACAGGCCATAATTTAATTTATTTCAGGTAGTCTAGATACTGGTAGATTGCATACCATTAGACTTAATTAGGGAGAGCTGTCATTCTGGAAACAAGCAGCCCTAGTTTCAGTGAAAGCTCTGTGGTTGCTTGCAGGTAGGAAGTTGCAGGATGTTGATGCAATGTGTTTTATGTATTATTTTTAATGCATTTGTCATTTCAAAGCATGGTTTTCTTTGATGCAAAAGAAGGCAGGACTGATAATGTTTAACTGACAATAATGGGATAGAAAGATTATAAGTGATGTATAATGCTTGCAGCTACAGTTGTTTCAATGGTGTCTGATGCATAACTAGTTTTGGGCCTGTGTCCCACTTTAATTTTTCGCTTTGTCCAGATTTCTTGCTCTAAGGTTGAGAGGTATGGTTCCATACTAAATCAGAAGTTGTATTTACCTTGGAAGACCTTTCGGCATAATTATGAAAAACAGAGCCTTTTTAATATCTCTGCTTATTTCCAATATAAACTGCCATGCAACCTTGCAAATAACCTTCTTATTAAGCTACTTTACTTCTTTTGGAATTGACAGGTATGATTCATCTGTTCGGACATAAGCATAGAGTGCTAATGTGACTGATTTCTTGCAGCAGTCTGTGGTTTACATAATCACAATAACTTTTCTGTGTTTCTGGGTGTGTAATCAATTTAATAGTTTTAAAGATATTTTCTAAAAATAAATAAATAATCCTCTCTACACTTTGAAGTATTGACAAAGTTTGGGAATTTGTTTTTTCGTCAGCATTACAGCTCAGTAAACTGTCAGTCTGTGAGTAACTTCTGCACAATTAAAATGTCTGAATGTCAAATGGCTTTAGATTGGAAGGAAGTTTATTTTATTTATTTTATTTTATTTTACATTTGTTTACGGGATAGTCCGACTGGGCACAGGTCCATTTTCAGCGGAGGAAATAACACAAAACAATATAATACATGAGAGAGAGAGACAGCAAATTATGGATGTAGTACTCATACAATATGGCAGAAATTACATCTCGCGAACAGTGAAAATCATTGGTACAGAATAAACTTAAAAACATTTTTTACAGTTATAATTACAGCAAGGCAAATATCAATGAGTTAAGTTTTTAGGAGAAAGTTGTTTATACATAGCTGAAGGTCTGAAACAATCTTTTGGTATGGATTAACCTGGGGATTGACACAAGTTATATGTTTACACCAGTATGTAGCATTATAGTTTATGGTTTTCTTATTGATTTACTTTTTGCTGAGCAGTTGTTTGTTGATTTATTGATGGTCCTTTTGGTGGTGGGAAATTACATGGATGAATCCATCTCTATTATGATTTTTCAGACAATTTCATTCAATGAGTGGGTGTCATGTGATTACTGAGGTTGCCTATTTTACAAGTAGGGGCTTTGTGTGTGTGTGTGTGTGTGTGTGTGTGTGTGTGTGTGTGTGTGTGTATGTGTGTGTGTGTGTGTGTGTATGGAGATTTAATATGTATACTGAATATAATTTTGCAAATGGAATTCTTAGTTAAACATGCCCCTCTTCTTGGGCAACTAGACTTGAGTAACCAATATTAGATCTTAGCCATCCAACTGGGAAAGGTTAGTATGTGGATTTTCCATCTGGTTTGATGAAGGCTATGCTACTTACCCAAGGACTACATTTATGGCTATCCATTCAGCCATCGTGTTGCTGAACTACATTGTTTGATAATGAGTGGAGCTTTTTACAGAAGTTGAAGGTTTTTGTGTCAAGAACCTGTCCATAAAAAGTGGTTTGTTTATGTTGCAGTGAAGGCTGTGATCTTTGTAGTGAGCGTTTTAAGTATAACCAGTATTTCTGAGGTAGAGGAAGTCTCTTAAGGCAGGATCTTTCTTAGCTTGGAAAGCAAGCCAATTGTGAAATTTATAGGGGCCAGTGAGAGACAGAGGAAAGCAAGAAGCTTTTTAGTCTATTTAGATAACTAAGTGAACTTAGTCCTTTGATCTTTTTTGTCAGAAATGGTTGTAGACTTTCTTTTGGCAGGGTGTTTTGCTGAGGCACATGTGAAAAGGCATTGCACTCAATAATGGCTCTTGTAAAGGAAGAATACAGGGATGATATGACCTCCTTGTCCCTGGATGAGATATCCTTACTAATGAACTGGGCCATGTGTGGTCAAAGTCAGGTTTCTATCAACCTGGCTGCCCACTTATTGCATGCTTACAACATTGTTATTAATGTGATAATTTGTGGAACATCACTCTCCTCAAAGGGGATGATGATGCATTTTTTGGCATTTAGCTTGAGGCCATATTTCTGGCACCAGTTATTTGTTTGGGGGAGACCCTCTTCTAGCTTATTCAGAATTGTTTTATTAAGTCAGTAATGAGAATTCTTTACTTTATTGCAAATTTGTTGGGTATTTTTGTGGATTATAGTATTGTAAGGCTGCTGATGTTGACATTTTATGTTGTTGGACTGCTGGAATGGTTTTCCCAGTGAGAAATGCTAGTGCTGTAGTGAATATCTGTTTATTTGTATATATATATATATATATATATATATATATAGATATATTAACTAAGATGTTAGAGTTAACTGTTAGATTAGAGAATTAGAATGAGAATTAGAATTTAAGGCAAATATTAGGCATTTATTACATTTATTCATTGTTCAAATGCACCTGCAGTACAGCCAGAAGGTTGACTGTGGTCTTCCGGAGCAACAAAAAGAGTTAACTATAGGATATATTTTATATAGACCATTACTGTTCAAGGTTGGACACCCCTGGTGTAGAGGGTTCAGAATCAGACTCCTACATGCAGGTTTCTCCAGAGAACATTCATTTTTTTAAACTTTTAAAGCATGCATACCTCTCAACTGTACAGATTTTTACAGAATGTCCAGAGTTTTTCCTCATATTTTTTCATCAGTTCTCCTTATAAAATTTGTTCTTTTCTGACAAAACATTGAGGATTGAAATCTCTAAATAATAACATGCATTTGAGTTTCAGACTTAGCTTCCTTCGGAAAATGCATGCTAACACAAATCCTGTCATTCAATCATCTTTTTAAGTTTATAAAAGCAGTGCTTAAGATCTGTCCCTACTTTTGGCCCTTTGTCCCACCATTGTTTTAGGTGTTAACCAGATTTCTTGCGCTAAGAGGTTGAGAGGTATTTGCAGCTATTTGGGGAAAATAATTATTCACTTTATTCCAATATTCCTTTTTTCAGTTAAAAGAAAAGCTGCCAATGTAAAATTAAGCAAATATTACTTATTTATTTTATTTTATTATTTATTTTTATTTATTTTATTTGTCTTTGTTTACTAGGAAAGTCCGACTGGGTAATAACCATTGTCAGCATAGGCCTGGGGAAAAAGTTCCATTTGCTTACATTGCATTATACTTAGTTCCAGTTAAACACTGAGTAGTTACATTTCTATTTACATTTATATACAAACAGTAGATACATTTATACAAAAAAAAGATGGAACCGGAGAAAAATTAAACTAGTAATCCAAACAATCTTCAGCCACAGCAGGTACCCAATAAAATCAATCTCGCAGTATTGTTTGGATTACTAGATACATTTACACACTTTAAGATTTTACAGAGGTGGAAGCTACTAAAGAGAAAGCCCACGTGCAACTTAGTGGATTGTACAGGCAGCAGTCATGTATAAAAATTGTTTTGTCATTTCAGTGAGAGGTTGAGAGTATTCTTTTTAAGGAGAGTATTTGGAGAGTATCGTATGGTGAACACAAAGTCTTAACCTTGAGATGAGCATGTGCAGGACCAGGACTGGTTAAGATGTTGCTTGAGCAGTGGTTTAAAACTACTGAGTTTGACCAAGAGTTTTATTTGTGTGGGGATATGATTCCAGAGTTTAGCAAGGTACTGGGAGTAGAGCAAGTCTCATGCAACATTATTTGACTTATTTGTAAGTAATAAGAATTTGTTACTAGAACGGAGATCCCTTGCTGGACAGTAGGGCAGTAATACGTTTTGTAGTGCAGGGTATATTTCTGGATGATGAATGAGATTGTGTGCTGTAGTTAATTGTGAGTATGTTAGGTAGTTGTTCAGTTCAGGCCAGTTTAACTGCTTTAAGCTATGAGGAAACCATTTCCTTTTTATTGTGAAGCAGCAAATTCAAGTGATTATAATTTACCAGTGCATGGGAGGTGTGGTAGTTTTGACCACAAATAAACAATATTTTGGAGTGCTTTGTGCTGCTCAGGCTACACACTTTTATCTGAGTAATTGTCACGAGATATTTTGTTATAGCTCAAAGATCATTACTAATAATTCTTAGCTAGCAGAAGTTCATCACATGGTTTGTTTTCTTTAATATAAATGTATCTTTGCCTTTGTCTTAAGTGATAATTCAATAAAGGTGTCTGCCACCACAGGAGGCTGGTAATTTGCCTCAGATGTAGATGAGAGACTGCTGTAGCCAAGCTGGTTTCACAGACCAGTCTCCTTTTTCCCAAGATCCCTCTGTGTGGCAAATACAGCCCCTATGGCCTGGGGGTTAACAATGTCCTCTGCAGCTATTGGGCTCTCCTTAGTGGGCAAGGGTAGTGCTGCAAGAAGGGGTAAGGAAAGTGCCCTTGTTAAGCAGAATGTTGTGCCAATCCCTGGGGAAGCTATTGTTGCCATTAAAAATGCGTTTGTCTTAATTTTCCTGTCAAAATGAAACAGAAAACTAAAGTTATAGCTTATCCTGCTCCAGTGTCACTGGACTGGAGTAGGTTATTAAATCTGTCTCAAGGTCTTGTATAGGCTATTGACCTTTCTTATTAGGTAGTTTCTGGTAAAAGAAAAAAAAAAATGATTCCTCTTTTCCTGGAGAGATTCAAGAAATTAAATCTAGAGAGGATGTGATGTAAGAGATACAGTTTTTTTTCCTTAGAATGCTGATTCAGACTCAGTGGAGAGCATGTTACCTGCCTAGCTATGATTCACTTTCTCCAATACTATTTTCAGATTGTGCAAGTGTATTCAGTGGGTGAACACTTGAGTTTCTCAGTTCCCCTAGAAAATGCTATCAGCTGTTACAGAAAGAATTTACAGAACCTTTACCCATTTCTCAGCTCTGTCAGCTCTGGAGGAAGTGTGTGTCACTGCCTGCAGTTTCCCTGATAGCCTACTGCCAGTAAAAAGGCAAAGAGAATGTATAATGTTCCTCAATCTTTTTAAGTTTTTAAATGCTCTTCCCAAACATGTTCCAGCAGCTATAGTTGTAGTTAATCCAGCTGCTGCCAAATATTTTATCTCTAACCCTTCCCCTTTTGACAAGGATGATGAAACAATTTTTAAGTCTGGGGAAAAGTGTTTGCTTCTGCAGCTTTAATTTTTATCATTTTGATTTGTCAGGCTCATATTTTAAAATTTATTGTAACTTGTTGTGTCTTTTGGCTTTTCCTGGTTAGGGGTCGCCACAGTGGAACTCCGGTCCGCTAATGATTGGTAGTTGATTTTTACGTGCCGAGTTACCAGCCCTGACACACAACCTTCAACGAAGGTACGCCCATTCATGCATATCTCCACGCAGAAGACGCTCTAGCTGAGAGTCGAACCGGACAGTGTTTTACTGTGAGGCAACAACGCTACCACAGCACCACCACCACGGGTAGCCTAACTGTGAAAAATTGTGAGGAATGTTTTATCTGCAGTTCCTCACTGTGAGGAAAAAATCTGCTTTGTGTGGTTTGGTTTCTTTTATTTTTACATCATTAGTCATTTAAAGTGCATTTCTGACTGTAGACACTACATCCAGTGAGGATGCCACAGTACTGTGTTGAGGAGGTTTGTCTAGCTTCATTCTCAGAACCTCCTAGAGGATGTAGAAATTTGCTTTTAAATTTACCTTTGGATAGATATTTTGATCTCACTGCTGCAAAGGTTATCAAAAATGTGATGACAGGGTTAAGCTGATATACAGAGAATCTCTCAGATTTGTTTTATCCCTCCATTTCTACATTTTCCAAAGGTTATTTTGCTCTCTTGTACAACTGCAGCAAGAAACAAAACAAAACAGTCTCAGCAAAATGCTGATAAGTAGACATTAAAAAACAATGGTGTGGAGGTTCCTTAAAAGAAAACAGGAACCCCCCAGAACAAAGGACAGTTAAAAAAGTCAGAATGAGCATGTAAGGGGCCTTGTCTCGCCTCCCACCCTGGCAGGCGCTTACCCTTTCCAGAAAGTCAGATTCTTCGTTTCTCTCTCTTTGGCAACAGATTGTTTCAGACAAATGGGTTCTGCGACTGACTCAGTGGGAATCAATCCCTCCTTTGCAGGGAATTATTCCACATCCCCAGACCAAACTCCTCTGTTCCCTCTTGTCCTACAGCACATGCTTTATTGGGAGGGAGTAACAGAAATGGTTCCATTTTTTTTCCAGTGGAAAGAGGTTTTCATTCAAGAATGTTTCTGATCTCAAAAAGTAGAAAATGCCCAGAGATCAGTTATGGGCCTTTTTCTTACACCAGTATGTGATAGTGCCCAAGTTCAACATTCTTTCACAGCACAATCTCTTACCCCTTCTTCCCCATTTGAGATTTTATGGTAACCTTAGGTTTAGAAGATGCTTATCATCACATTCCTATCCATTAAGGAGTCAGATGTTTCTTAAATTTTTATGTATATGGATCACATTATCCGTTCTCTGCCTTACCCTTTGGGCTATACACTGCCCCAATAGTGTTCATAAAGTGTCTAGCTCCAGTTATAGCACACTGCAGGCTAAAGGGTATCCACATTTCTCTATATTTAGATGTTTTCCCTATCTATGCAGACTCTTTTTCATCAAAGTGTCAGGAATCTCTCCCTTTGGTGGGAGATCTCATATGCAGGCTGGGATTCCTAGAGAACATCACTACAAAGAGCTTTTCTTCCACAAGAAAAAATATATCTATATTTATATCTATTTCATGGTTTTCCGCTGATCCCTCTGGTGTTACACATACAGCCACTATGGATTTGGGGTTAGCAATGTCTTCTGTGATTGTTGGGGTCCACTTAATAGGTAAGGGAGAGAAAACAGCAGGATTTTGAATCTCATGGCATCTGTGATTCTCATGATACCTCTGGCAAGATTCC
The DNA here is from genome assembly GCF_019279795.1 of Protopterus annectens. Classification (NCBI taxonomy): domain Eukaryota; kingdom Metazoa; phylum Chordata; order Ceratodontiformes; family Protopteridae; genus Protopterus; species Protopterus annectens. The sequence goes on along the minus strand of NC_056751.1, from coordinate 190,039,893 downwards.
ATATGAGAAAGAAACAATGGTATCTGCTTTGTCTTTGGTCCCAGCACCAACAGCCATTATCTTTTCAGATTTCAGTTCTGGGATGTGTGAGAAGAGAAATCACTTGGAGGAGACATCAAGTACCCTAAATCCAGGTGTCCCCTTTCCCTCCTGCTCCAAAACAGTCAGTCAACAAAGTTACCTTGCACTTTGTTAGGGGATAAAAGTGCAAAGTATCTTGGAAAACCAACACAGACACAACACATAAATGTAAAGAAGAGGTTTGCCATTATCAAGACACTCAACTTTCTAAATCACCTGCGGTCCCCAGGATCACTTTAAATTATTACACAAAATACCACAGTGATGTAGTACATACAAAATCAAAGTAGAACCAGGTCTTGCTTCCTTTGCAGACAAGGCATGTTATCATGGGAGATAGCTTTACAGCAGAATTTCTTGTCTACTTCCTACATTCTATCAGAGCACAATTGTGTGGCAGACAAGCTGGGCAGGACAAAAGCAGATCCATATGTGGAGAATTCCTCAAGTAGGCCTTTTTGCCTTCCCAGTGAACAATCAGCTAGCAAAACTCTGCTCCAGACTTCATGGAAGAGGGCCTGGAAGACAGATGCCTTTTCCTTTCTTTGGACAGGAATATTCCTGCATGCTTTTCTATCCTTTCTGATATTCAAAGTAATTCTGAAGATTCAGAAGGAATCCCTAAGATTATTGTGGTGAATCCTTTCTGCCTCAGGCAACAGTGTTTATCCCTTTGTTTGGAATTGGCCAGAGGCAATTACCACAAGTTCCTCACAGACTGGAACTACTCACACAAGAACAGAGATGAAAGCGGTAATTGGGACCATACTTTCTCCAATTGTAATGAGTTGGCAGACTTTAAAAATTCCATGCAAACTGCTCTATCAGAACTACTGGGTAAGCAAATTGATGTAACTAAGGAAATGTTTTTTTTTTTTATCTGTGATACACAATCGGAATTGCCTAGGCATAGTAAGGCTTTGCCGAGTTTATTTCTGGTGGCTGCCAAAAAACATTTACTAGAAAATGGAAATCAGAGTCTATCCCAACTGTACAAGAAGTGTTAAATTTAGTAAGATAAATAAACTTACTGGAAGTGGGAGGTTTAGAAAAGGCATAGCCGGCTTTAGGCACCAGTGAACCCTGTGGTCACTGGGAGCCCCCTGGTCCTGGAGGGGGGGGGGGCACCCAACCACAGTAAGTTATCTTATCTTGATATTTTGTAACATGTCTGTTAAACCAACAAAAGCTATAAAGGAGTCTTGCATACTTAATAAATGGGGGGAGGGGGTAATAATAACTCTTATTTATATCTCTTTCAAAAGTCAAAGATAGTTAAACCCTGCTGGTGAACATCCTCTCCACTAAAACTAACAACATAGCTAGCTGTAGGTAACTACAATACCTGTGGCTGCAGGGGGGCCCTTTATCATCCCTGACTGTGTGTGGGCCCCACAAAAAGCTGCTGTTGGTTGGGGAAAAATGAGGAGAAAAAATGTGAGTAATTTTTGCTTGTACTGTTTAATCTGAACAGGGCTGTGATATGACCCTGTTAGGGTAAAGCTGATAATAAACATGAATAAGTTTAGAACTTGAGAGAGATCAGCAGCCCAGAGTGACTGATCTCAGTGCACACCATAGAGTTCCAGAAGAGCTAATGCTTCTGATCTTCAGGGCAGGTTTCTCTTTCAGGGAGTATAATAAATGCTGCCAGAACACCAGATACTGTAACTCTCAATGTCCTTACTGAAGAATTCTGCTCAGTGCCAAAAATAATAGCAGAATAAAGGCTCAAAATAAGGATCACATTTTAAATATTGCTCTAATTCACTTAAAAAGTTAGTAGAATAGCACATTTTGTGTCAACCTGGATTTTTTGGACAATAAGAAGTATAAAACTATGCTGTCTGGATTTACTGACTGTCTGTAATCTTAAATGATTTGCTTGCAAATAAAACTTTTTATTTATTTTTTTTTTTATGAAGGACAGAGCAAAATTATGAGGCCAAATCAAGGAATATTTGTGAAATCAGGGAGAGTGACAGGTATTCATTTACTCCTCAATGAGATAAAGTGACTTACTCCTGCTGTTTGATGACTGCTAAACAGCAGTCAATGGTCTGGTGTGGCAGTACCAGTGTTGCACAATATAGTGCTATTTGCTGAAATAAGTACAAAACTAGTATTGCTGTGACTTATGCATGAGTGTGTGGTGTGTGTGTGTGTGTGTGTAAAAAAAATCACTGATTTGTATCAGTGCACACATCCAATAATGCCGAGACACACACGTTTTTCTGGTGGGTATCAGTAAAAAATGCAGCTAACAAGTAATTATATTTTAAAAGTAAGGCATAAAATATATCACAGAACATTAAGACACTTAGATCTTCTAGGAATCTGGTGGCACCCTCACTCCCCGGACTGTATAAATGGATACAGAGGGGGTCCCTTATCCATCCCTGACTTTGTGGGGGAACCCATAAAAGCTGTTTCTGGTTGGGCAAAAATGAGAAAATAAAAATGATTTAATTTTCTGATTATGCTCTTTAACCTGAACAGGGCTGTGATATGACCTTGTTAGGACAAAACTGATAATGGCCTCTGCTATCAGCCGCACCCACTTTCCTCACAATCACACATCAGGCATGTATACAGGTGGCTGGCTTTGGGGGTTAGGGTTGAGGAGTGAGGAGGCATGTTATGTATATGTATTGCAGCAATCACTCAAAATACATGACTGTGGCCATTTGAACCTTTGCTTTCATCCCAATCTAACACCAGAGGAATGCATAGGCAGTTACTGTCTTTTTGGGGGGAATTAGGGAAGCAGGCAGTATTCCAAGACAGGATCTGTGTATCCTCACAACAAACTAGCTTGTTAGTTTATTGTGAGCTATGATTTTGTCAGCTTTGAACATTAAGCCTTGGGCATAACTTACGTCTTCAATGAAAGAAAAAAGTAAGACTGCAATTCTTTTTCTTCCTCATGAATTTTGTTTAGGTTACTGTTGGATTAAAAGGTTGGGAAATACTTTAAAATGCATTCTAGAGCATCTATAACCCCTATAGCGTCTGGGGCAGTGGCTTAATTGAGTTATTTCCTAAATAGTTTTTACTGTGCTGTCTTGGTCAGGAAAGGTATGTTGAAAGGATGCAAAGGAAAGTAAAGCTGAACAGCAACACTGAATTTCTTTCTTTAATCATAATTTTGGTTCAAGCCATCACTGGATGAAAAAGTTGTGCAAAAAGAAAAAAAAGACCTAAAAGCACTTCAGAGCATATATAAAGTCCTGGCTTCTTGAAAAAGCTGAAGAGAAAAGTAAAATATGAGAACTGGAAGAAAAAAGTAACTTGCCTGGTGTGGAGAACCCAAGATGGGGATAAATAAAGGGGAGCACTGGAGGATGTATGTATGTTTTTTTTTTTTGGGGGGGGGGCTGAAATAGTAGGCAATGCCCTAGGGCACCATTTCACCTACGTCCAGCAGTATACAGAGTTGTTGTAATGTATCATTGTTACTTCTAAATGACAATAACTGTCAATGTCCCTTTGTGAAAATGGCCAACATACTGCGGTGCATATGTTTGTTGTAACGTAAGAGCATTGTAGTTACAAGCCAGTCTGTGTGTACTACTCCTAGAAGTTTGCAGCATGAGCTAAAAGGATGGCTAGGAAGTCTGGCAGTCACAGGGTGATAGTTAGACAGGAAGTGCTCAGGGGGGCCCCCAACTTGACATTTGCAGCGGGCCCCCAAAATGCTAACACTGGCCCTGGAAAAGGGTAAGGACAAATTACATGGAATAAATAGGAATGCTGGGAACAGTACATGTATAATAATGGTTTGAAGGAGGAATGAGCTTTTAGGGAAGGCAGAAATTGAATGGGCTTTGTAATGTTTAACTGACAATGACTGAATAGATTATAAGTAATGTATAATGTATGCAACTGAAAATGTCAGTATGGTCTGTTTCTGTTTATATGAATGTATGATTGCATAAGTCGTAAGTTATAATTTAATAAAGACGTTTTTTGTTTTAAAAAAGAGCAGGGATGTTTTATAAATCACAGCCCCAAACAACATTAACTGACTGCCTAGATCTTAGGGTCTTAGTACCTTTTAGTTACTTCTTTACTGAGGATCTGTAGGAGGTACTAATGGGGACAAGAACCCCCTCTGCTAGAAAATCATATACTAACAAATGAAAAACGTTTTCTAGTTGGTTCCACAAAAATGTCCTGAAATCATTCAGAGTAGTGTTTCACTTCTTTTACAATATTTGTGTGAGTTACTTTTCTGTTTGCCTGCCTTACTCCTCTATCAAGATTCATTTGTTTGCCATTTCAGCATGTCTGCCCATGGATCCCCTTTTTCAAGTCATTCCCATGTCAACATATTTTTAAAGGGGTTTTGCATAAGAGACCTCCAAGAAAACTGGGTCTATATTAATTCCGCGAATGATGTATTCATTGAATATGTCTTCAGTGAACCCCAGCTGCCAAAATTCACTTCAGCGAACTGCTGAATTTTTCCCATGGTTCACAAACACTCACCCACCAGCCATCAGGAACACACAACTGACTAAATCAAATCCACTCAAGGGGGGGCAAAGCCACCCACACCACCAAATGTGGGGGTTGCACCCCTGACACCCCCTCTAACTATATATACCAACTCAGCAATTGCACTACAGTGAGGAAAATGGAAAAGTTGAGGTGATGGTCAAGTGTTTGTGAACAGCTGGAAAAATTCCATGGTTTGCTCTAGTGAATTTCAGCTGCTTATGTTCACTGAAGACATATTTGATGAATACATCTTTCACGGAGTTAATATAGAGCCAAAAACCAGTGACTTCTCCTTGGGACATTAATTTTGTGTTAGAGAAGCTAACACTTGCTCCATTTGAATCAGTTCATCTGACTGGCTTATGTTTCTTAAGATGGAAAAGAGTTTACTCCTTGCTCTGACATCTGCAAGAAGAATATCTGAGTTGTAAGCTCTTATGGTAGGTCAGCCTTATTTCATTTTCCACAGAATAGGGTTTCCTTAAGAAGTAATCCTTATTTTATGCTTTAAGTGGCATTCAGATTTACTTAAAGCCAAATTATCCATATCCCTGTGTTATTCCCTAAGCCCCAGCATGAGGGGGAAAGGACACTTCATACCTTGGATGTCCACAGACAGTTCAGGTACTATCCTGACATTACAAAAATTTACAGAACTTCCACTCATTTCTTCATTTCTTATTAAGGTAAGATAATTTCACAACCTGTGTTAAAGCAGACTATTTCCAAATGGATATCTCTGGCTATTACCTTTTGTTATTCCCACCACAATAAAACAATTCCAGGCAGGGTCAAACCATATTCTCTCATGCCTTGGCTTCATTTATGAGTTTTTGGGATGGATTGAATTATGCAAATATTGCAGAAGCAGCAACTTGGTCCTCTGTGCATACTTTTACAAAGCACAACAAGACAGATTCCTTCTTCAGGTCTAGGTCAAGGATTGCTCGGACCATTCTCCAGTGGCTCCTGGACACTTCTTCTTCTACCTCCCAGTTGTCCTAAGCTGTGGTAATCTACCAATTCAGCTCTGGCTACTGCAGCTGTGATCAATATAAAAACATAGTACAGTTGTATAAATAAATTTGCCATGGCAGTAGATGTTCAAATGGTCACTGCTGCAGTAGCCACTCCCTTGGTGTGTTTTCTATCCCAGTGTATGGGCATTTATTTTTGTTATTCCTAGTAATGTCCTCTCTCAGTTGTCATGAAAGCTCTGAATGTCCTGATGCACAAACCTGCCTTTTTAGCCAGCTCAGCTCAGGCCAGTGGGTTGGGTGAATGGAAGGTGCCCTGAAGCTTTGCAGGATACAAAATGTATATCTTAGGCTACTGTAGCAAGGATCATTTAAACATCTACTGTTATAGTAAATTTGCCTACATAACTGTACATTTCTACAACCCAAAACTATTATGTGCAAATCTGTGTTTTATTTTGGTACTTTTCCATTAAACCCCTACCACTTGGCTTGGCGCGACAGATTGTAACCCTACAATGTTTCTCCCTTTGGTAATATAAAAAAAAAAATGTAGATCCACATGTCAAGTTTAGTTGCACTTGTGAATGTCAGATAGCATTCTTTTCAGTCCTTCAGGAGTTGGTGACCCAGTCATAACCAGTCCATGCTACTTTCAGTTTTGCGCTATGCAACTTACTGGAACGGAGATAAGAAGTTATAACCCATTCTCGCCCAGAGCCCCATACTGCTGCAACCGGCTGACAAATGGAGCTGTCGCAGTGACAGCAGACAGTTAAATTGTAGGACTGAGACAGCAGGTGTGGGAGCTTAAACCCCACTTTCCAGGTTGGAAATTTAGCCCAGGTGACATATGCACTGTTAAAATGAAGCCGTGGCCAACCTTCTGGATACGTGCATAGACTGTGTTGCACAAAACGAAAAGCAGTCTGTGAAAGAATGGGATAAGATGGCTATTAACAGGATTAAATGTGTTGACTGTCCCATATTTTACAGTTCTGAATACACAGCTTGTGTCCCTTTTTTTCTACACACACTGACATGCTGAAGCTATAACGCTCAACTTTGTACAGCAGAATATGTGACACAATGGGTAGTGGCCAAAATGTGTGAGTGACACCATGAAAGGTGAGATGCTGTGTAATGGCATGCAACAATAACTTTAATGTGTGCAGAATATCACAACTAATGAATCAACGCTTCTGAAGTTCTTACAGCGCCAAAAGCAGACCAGCGCCAAGTGGTAGGGGTTTAATGGAAAAGTACCTTTATTTCAATATTATTTTCTACAGCTGAAGTACTAGTTGGACTGAAAACTAATAATGCAGATTTAAGTAGCAAAGTCTGTGGCTGTGCCTATGTGTGTGAGTTCTTTTTATCAAACTCAGAAACCAGCATTGATTGTCCCCAACAATTTAGGACATACCAGAGGAAATGGATTCTGGTTTTAGTCTACTTCTGATTATAGTGTTGACAGCTCAGGGTATAATTTTTATTCTGAATTTGGAAATGGCCAACCTATCTTCACTTTATCTACTTTCACAATATAAAGTGTTCACTACACTGCCTGAACTACAGCCAGAAAAAGACTGAAACCATAGAATCCATGCCATATAGCAATTACAATTGTTGTTCACCACTATGTAGTTTTAGTGTTGCAATGCCCAAATAACACACAGACTTTTATCGTTGACTGTTAAAACTTCTGTCCTCCTTTCATTTACTCATTCAGGTTTTTTGAATGGTATACGCAAAGACCAGGCATTCAGGTAAAAGTATATGTCCCATTCACACTTGCAATGTGGTGATGAGACAGTAGTTGTTTCATTTATAATTTTACTAAGAAATTTATGTGCAATTTTTTTTAATTTGTGAAATTATTTTTAATGAAACAACAACTGGCCGTATATGCAGCTATTCAACACATATCATATGTGTACATCTTTTATCACAGTTAACAGTGGAAGAAAAAAATAAAAAATGCCCTTTTCAGGTCACTTCATAACCCTCTGGACATCTACCCCACCCCCCAGCCTTCAGCACCTTCCAGCACCTCTAGGGGAGCTTAATATTTTGTCAGGTTGTCACTTAAAAGTAGAAAGTTTGCCTTGTTATAATTTCCAAGAGTTCCAGGGTTACCTGGTTGCATAGGTATTAACTTTTATTTGAAAGGAAACAGTTTTATGGTCTGATCTGACCAATCAAGACATTACAGTCTGGGTAGGGTGCAACATTACCCCATGTTGGTGAGGATTAGGTAAAAGATGTTGATGCCTCTAGTGGGCATACAGGCCAGCTGGTTCAGGGCATTCATTTTTAACAAAGTTCAGGAATATTTATGCCTGCAAGTTTGAGATTATATAGGACTCCCGGCTATATATAGTAGTATAAATCACTCATGAGTATAGTGTTGGGTTGAATAGATAGTGACTGAAGCTCATTTAAGTACGTAGTTTGGGTTTCCCAATTCATAGATGGGGCATATAGCTTGCAAAAATATGGTATGAGACTTTGCTTATAGTGACTTGTACATGGAGAAGCTCAAGTGCATCACACTGATTGATCAGCCTTGTGGTGTGATTTACTTTTGATGTAAATCGAGACATCTCCACCACATTTTTCATTCTATACTGTAGCTTGTCAAAATGTGTGAAAGGCATTATAACCTTTTTTTCTGTCTGGGTGCTCTCCACAGCTTTAAACCAAGTCTCAGTAACTATAGAGATGTCTACCTTCTCCAGGTTTAGGAGAGTTTGCAGGGAGTAGAGTTTTTTGCTTACAGCTGTCAACCACGTCTTCACCCGAAATAACTTTCTTCCAGATTAAAATTATACCCTCTGATACCTGTGGATCCAGCCTAGGTTTTTTCTCTTCCACCTAGTTCTTTTTTGAAGTCGCTATAATACCATCCTCTATTGGAGGTGGTAGCTTTGCCTGAGTCTTACCCTTAATACCTCTGTCATGTGATTGCCTCTGTGCTTGGATGTGGGTATCGGTTTTTAGACAGGGCACTGTATTATCAAAGTCATTACCAATTAGAACAACTTTGAGATATCATCAAACACTACCACCTGCTTGCCTCCCTGCCATACTTCCCATCTCAAATGAACCCTGGCCATTGACAGCTGAAAAAGTGTCCCGCCAGTGGTACTAACTAGAGTGGGCTACCTGAGCAGGTAATATTTCTCTCCAATAAAGGAGGACTTCAGGAATTGCAATAATTATATCTGATGCCTTTTCCCTCTTTCCAGTCATTTCTCTACTGCTGCTCACAATAGGGTACAGGCAGTTGTGACAATGTGGAATGGCTGTGGTTTCAAGACAGCCTACTACTACTATTGTGATGCTACTTTTATTAACTCTTTTACATGCTTTTTCTTCCTCGTCCTTTCTTTGAGGACATTTGGACCTTACTTGCTCCGTCTGGTTACACTTGAAGCATTTTATTCCACGTTTTCCCCTGGAGCCTGTTGTGAAGGATTTGACTGCACCCATAGACTCACTTATACTCCGTGTGTTGTTTCCTGATGTCTAGAGGTCATCAACATCCTTTCTTCAGCAGTATTACACTTCTGATCTCCTAATCAGATATTTTTATGTCCTCAGGGAGAGTGCTGATTGCTTGCTCCCTTATTATAAAGTATCCGTGCATTATAAACAAAATAATTCAAATCCATTTCCCTACCTTTAATTCCATAGCTGGTATTAGGCACCTGCCAATCCCAAATAATCTCCCCATGTACAAGGTCCCCTACATGCAGCAGCCATGGGTTTCTCCTTCTCCTCAGCTCTTTGCCTGATGCCCTCTGGATGTTCACACATTTGTGCGATGTCACCAAGCATTTCAGGCATCATGAAAATATTGAAAATATTGTTTCTGTTTTTTTTTTTTTTTTTTTTTTTTTTGGATTTGCCTGTAAACTGCATTCAATCAGGGCCACTTCAGTGAAGCAAGGAATTTGACTGGTTGCAGCAGACCAGGAAGTAAGTTGTGTTTATTTTGTTTTTTTATTTTTGTGATAAATATCACTTGAAGCATGCATGAAAACAGAAAAATGCAATGGAAACTAGCTAATTAGTTTAACAAAAATACGCAGATCAAATGCTGAATTTACACGTGCATGCACGCACACACTAATGTGCTAAGCAGAGGCAATACATTTGTAAATATTCAGTATGCAGTTATACATGATGTTTTTAACACTTAGAGGAAAACCTTATTTTATCACTAATTGTTAATGGATTTAACAAAAATACAGATGAAAACTGCTTACCCACTTAAACGAATTACTACTACCAATTACTGATTATAACAATGATAATAATAATAACTGTAATAGTAATAATAATAACAATAACAATAGGAACACAGATGGGTGTATTATAAAACCAAATACCTCTTCAGTTATCCAACAATCATATTAAAAAAGGGAGTTGTCAGAGATTGTAGGCTTATCGATATTTCCACATGGGGTTGTTATTTTGTAAAACATCTCAAGTTAACATCTGTAGTAAAAATAATGATGGGCTGCTGTATTTCAAAGCAGACAAGAACAGCTGCGTTATGAAATAAATGATAATAAGACTGCAAATAATGATTATTGTTCGGGCTGAGGGGCCTGGTCTGTGTGAGAGTTTGTGTAGCTGTCTGTCTTGTGAGTTTATGTCCTGTGCGTGGGATTCAATGTGGCTGTCTTTGTGTACATCTGTGGGACTGGCTACCTTGATGCAGTAGCGAGGCTTGTCATAATGTAACAACACTGCTACTAAATGCCAGTCATTGCGTGTACCTTTTTGACTGGCTACCTTGCTATAGTATAAGAGCTTGTCATAACATAACATCGGTATTAAATATGAATCAGTGTGTGTACCTTGGCACTTCAAGTCTTTGTAATGGTCTGAATATAGTAACACTACAGTGATCGTTAAATGGTTCTGGGGAGCTTGACAGGGAAGGGGTCATGATGGCAACATAGTCATACTTTATATTCTTCTGGGTTGGGCTCTCAATTAGAAACTTGCTGCGGCCCCACCCAAAAAATGCAAGCACTGACCCTGTTTATATCTGTAATATTATTACTCACACTCTCATCTGCCTTTCTAATATTTTTCTATGAAATGTTTGTATATAGTTCAGGAGAATATTTACACATTTCTATAAATGTATTTTATTATGTCAGTCTACTCAGTTTAGGGTTTACCTCACATTTTAATATCTCAATTTGTTATTCCCTATTATATGATCTTAAAAGGGAAAAGCGCTATTTGCATCTCTCATATAAGAGATGACTATTATATTAGAGTCTTCTGTTACACAGCTATTTCCCCTTAGGGTCCCTTCCACATATCTGATTTTAGAATCACTAAAATAAAATTTTTTTTGAACTTCTTGTTTTCATTTTATATTGTGAGCCCAGTGTAAGCATCTTGTTTCAAGCTTCTATCTTCTATGGAAAGCCATTGAGTATGGGTGGTTTAATAATTGTATCATAATTAGCTTAATGAGATTATAGGTACTTATTACAATTTTGCATTCCATAATGGATGTATTGGTTCTGCTTCAACCCTGTCTTGACATAGGATACATGGGTTAGGCTGGAGGTACCTCCAGAGTAGGTTTGATACTGCTGTAGTAGGTCTGATCTCATTCTTTGCTGGTCCATCAGGGTGGACATATGACAAATGGTTTATTCAAACAAGTTTTGTCCTTTGTTAAGGGTATTATGCATTTTACCTTATCACATTGCACCTAAATTTTATGACGTTTATTGTAGTTTTACATTTTTGGGACATGTTAAAGTTTCCATTTTGAAACCTTATATTTATTAAATTCACTCATTAGAGAAAAAAAATTATAATTCTGATATTATTATTATTATTATTATTATTATTATTATTACTATTATTATCATTATCATCATCATCATCATCAAATTTGTCTTGACAGCAACAAACCTTTGCTCACTAATGCCTTTTTCTCTACTTGTGATACTTTTGTTCTGTTCTACAGTGCCACTCTATCAAAGTTAATTCTCCCCACTATGCTACAGCCTGAGAGCTCATGTGATTCAGGGCCTTTTTTCCATGCTTCCAAAAAATATACAGATGCACAAACATGGTTACAGATTACCATGATTCTTTATCTGTAAAAGTCTATAAAAATACAGTGAGTAAGTTTGAAAATTCATAAAAATGTTCTTTACATATATTACAGTGTCTACAAAGAAACACATGGTGCAGCTATCTTTGTGGACCACATTCCTTCTTTCAAATGTTTTAGTAATCACAATGCCATCTAGACATTAACACTGGATTATAAGTGGTTCTCTTACAATAAAATAAAATGACACTCACATGTCCTTGCAAAGCCCTACTCTTCAACAACCAGAGATGAAAAATAACAGGTATTTCCATTCCTAATGGACAGATGCCTGACAAGCCATTTGTTCACCCCACCATGATGTCAGACATCTGCTGAGCACTACAATGGACCTGGCTCATTCTTTTCTAACCCTCACAGTTCCTACTCTGCTTCATCTCCTCCTGCACCTCTATCTTTCTACTTACCTGTGATCATAAGAAGAGAGGTGCCAGAGAAGCAGTAGAACTAGTGGTATTCTACAAATCTTTACAGAGCCCAGTAATACCATTAGAGTATTGTAAGTGCTTCAATACCTCTCCTCTATCCCCCATTCTGCAGAATGCCCATGCCTTTGTCTCATAATGTTTCTGTTTTATGCTCCACCTCAATGTGTTAAACTTCCTAGCCTTTAAAGAAGTAACAACCTACAGGGTATTAAGAAGGAGCAGTATCTGATCCTTATATTGCTCAGCTGTCTCTTATTTGTGGAAAATGAAGCTGGTTTTGCCTTATAATTTTCATGAATTCATTATAAAAGTGATGGTTTTCTGCAACATATGTTGAGAATTACAATCACTAAATAATGACACTTACTTGAGTTTCAGACTTCACATACCACTCAACTGCCACTGATTTTGTAGAATGTCTCTGATTTTGCCTCATATTTGTGTTATGTCCCCTGTAATTTTTTCCTGGCAAATATTTGAGGATAGCAGTCACTACATAATGACAGATATTTGAGTTTCAGACTTCATCTACATCAGAAAATGCATGTTAATGCAACATTAGATATTACAGAATCTGTACACATTTGAATTTCAGCCTTATGAGGCATGGTTTCCATGCAATTATAACACTCTCTTTTTACCAGAGTTTAACACCTATCATGCTTTCTGACTCTTGGAAACTGCAAGGAAGTATCTACAGATGTAATAGACACCATTACTTCACATCCAATTACCCACAACTCTTTGTTTGGACCTCCTGGAAATCCAATTCACACTTAACATATCCAACTGTTATTTCATTGCTAGCTACAGATCTCCATTCATATCACCAAAAGATCACATAAATTATCTTAATGTTGAGGCATTAAATATCAAACCAAATAACTTCCCACTAAAGGACTTCAGTTACCCAAGCATTGGTTGGCACACTTACACCTCTAAAATGTGTTATGCTTAGTGTTTCCTAGATTCATTAATACCAAAGCACTGGAGTAAATTGTAAAACTACTCACTGGAGGCTGTAATATGCTTGAACTCATCCTTATCAACCAAGAGTTCGTCTGCAGCCCATTTCACATCTCCTCATCCCTGGTTAAATCCTACTACAGATCAGTCATCATCCCTGTTAGGCCTAGAGGTACCACCCCACTGTCAAATAACATTATCTTTATGGACTTCCCCAAGGCAAACCTACTTCAACTTGTAGAAGACCTGTTCCCAGGAATCTGTTCCAAATGGACCCATCTGAAAAGACTGCCACATTCACCTCAGATTTGTGCCAGCTTCTGAACAGTTGCATGGAAAAGTCAGTACTCTTCCAGAATAAGCTTCTCTGGAAGAACTCCTGTATCAATAGACTATACTACAAAAGAAGGAAGATGATGACATGTTGCAAGAAATCTCCATCTGCCTACCACAAGACTACACTGAAATGTATCAGCAAGGAACTTAAAACACTACTAGAAAATGTAAAGCAGAGTATGAACTTAAGGTTGCTATACATTCTAAAAGAAATTACAAATCTGTTTTCAGTTATGTCATACAATTAAGGAATAATGTCCAACAAAGCAACAGACTAATCTATAATAATATCACCCATTCTGACCCCCAAAGAGATAGCTAATATATTAGCAGAGGAATTTAGTGCCAGTGTTACCCATCCTACCCACGTTGTTGTCCCTACTGTCCCTAAGAATGTAGCTCTCCCTAAAATCCCATTGAAACGAGTCTTAGAATCCCAGTCAAAGGCTAACAATAATACTTCCATAGGACCAGACAATATACCAGACTGCCTTCTCATCAGTGACAAGTAGCACTGTCTGAGCCTCTACTTAAAAAGGTCAACCTGGAGAACAGCCACTGTAACTCCCCTCTAAGGAGTGATCCTTCTTTAAACCTAGGTAATGATAAACCCATCAGCCTCACCAGCCATATGTGCAAAGCAATGGAATAATTCAATGGCAGAATTCATTTATGCAGAAGAGGTAACCTATTTGATCTAGATCCCAATCAGTTTTGTTTTGTGAGGAGCAGGTCCTGTGTCATGAACCTAGTAAATGTTTTTGAAGAGGTTACAGGGGCTGTGTACAGTGACATTCTGCAAATGCTGCTTATCTTGACAAAGCCAAGGCATCAAACACTATCACGCATGCTAGTATTATTGAAAAAAATACACACGCTTAATGTAAATCCCTACAATGTCTGCTGGATTGCAGATTGGCTAACTAATAGATCCCAAGTTATGAAAGTTGCTGCTTCCCTTCTGAATATAAAATTATAACTTGTGGGGTGCTATGGAAATTAGTTCCAGACCCTCTCCTTTTTGGCGTTTATTTTGAAGACATTCAAGCCATTATCTCAGAAATGTGGTTGACTAAGTTCGCTGATGAGTGCAAACTGGGCACTGTAATCCACTTATCCTCTGATACAAAACAGATTCAGCAAGGACTGAATGTGTACATATATGGTGTATCAAAAATGGACTCAAACTAAATGAAAGAAGTGCAGCATACAAGCATTTGGCAAAAAAGTTACTCCTACCCCAAATGTTATAAATGGTACTTCTCTTTAGACAGATATAGTCATAAGAGATCTAGGTAGTTATATTGATAATTCTTTCATGATTTCTAAGGGCATAACTTCAAAGTCAAACAGAGTTGTCCTACCATTGTACTCTTCTTTTATCAGACCAATCACTGAATACAGTGCCACCCCCCCCCCCCCGGAATGTACAAATTCAGGCATATCACTCAATTGGAATGGCTGCAAAGATTTCTAACCAAGAAAATTAAAGATCTTAAATCTTTCAACTACCCCAATAGCTTAGCTTGACTATCCTTATATTTAGTAGCTTACATGTTGCTACAATGTGACCTGTGTCTTGCTTTTCAAGCCATGACAGAGGCGGTCTTATTTGATCTCCCATTTCTTTGTAAAGCCACTAGCTCTACAAACACCCCCACTAAGGACTTAATTCTGTACCAACAAATAAGGAAAACTTTGTGGAGAGATAAGTTCTTAGCTCAACATATTCCTAGCCTATGGAATAATGTACTTTAATGTTTGTCTTGCTGACTGTATGGGTAGACCAAAATTTACACCAGGGTTATAATGTACAGCCCTGCTCAGTTTGGGAGAATAGCATTATTAAGGCGTGTAAATGGCCTAGTTAAAGCTATATATAGCTAAGTATCTTATGGTCACCATGACCACTTGCCTAATATGTTCCTTTGCTGTTCATATCCTTTGAAAAACATATGCTAATGTAAAACATGTAATTCTAGCAGCTTTCTAAGTTTAATATTTAAAATAAGTCTTAATTTTGACCTTTTGTTCACATTATATTTTTGGGCTCTGTCCCTGATTCTTCAGCTAAGAAGTTGAGATCTGTGAGAATTCATCACCTTCAAAAATGCAAGCACAATTTGATATTAGGCCAATTTTCTAATCATTTTAACTGTGCTATTCTAGAAACTTGGTGCTTGCAAAGCCATAACTGTCTCTCATACGTCTCAGATTTTCCTATTTTCACTGAATGCCCTTCATTTTACCTGTTTTTGTAGTAATTTTCTTAGAGGTAAGAGTTTGCATGTCTTTTATTTTGCATTACCAAGGGCCATTGCAGCACCTTTCTGTAAGACATGTGAATCCTGCAAATGCTATATCTAGAGGCACTGCACACCTCAGAGAGGTAGAGAAGAGGGTAGAAATTGCTAGAGTACATAATGTATTAATGCAAATTGCACTGGAACAATGATGTATTTTCTCATGTCTGCCTAATGAAGAAAACTTCATTGCGATATCACATTAAAAGTATCAATACAAAATAAACATATTAAAAAGCATAAACTTTAATGGCAATATTTTCTTCCAGATAAACTGGAAACTTGAAATCTCTTTACAGGCACAGCAACACCTGCAAGAATCTGCCTTTCCTGAAATTGGCTATCTGCTAGCGTTGCCTTAGCAGCCAACTTTTCACCAATAAGTACAACAATGCATCTGTAATCTTCCCAACATCAAAGGTATTTGGTGCCTCTGAATGTATCAGCTGCAAAAGTTCAGTACTGACTGTTACAATTTCTTTCCAGTTGCAAAGCATTCCTTCATTTTATCATAGGCATGTATAACATTTCTTTTTTGCAGGATGAATACCTTCCCTACTTTATAGCCAGAATTTAATTATAGTCCATACTTTAGAACATTTTTGTTTACATTTTCAGAGCTACATGATGCATTTAATAAAATACAAGTTACAGAGGACAGGATAAAATGTGTGATAGAGAGGGATTGCCCAACCCAATACTACATGGGGAAACATTTAGAAGTGTTAGTGCATTCCTTTAAAACACACTGCACACACACTCAGTTGTAGTAACCCATTCTTTTTTTCTCTTATTTTGTCAAATTTTCTAAGTTGCTGCAGAAGTAATCTAAAACCATGAAAGTTTTCAGCAGAGCAGTTGGTCTCCTGATCCCTTATGCATGATATGACATCAAGAAGGAAATAACTCCTATAAATAAAATAGAAATAAAATTAAATGGAATAATTGTGTAACCACAGATTGCAACCTGTCAGAATGTCATACAAGCTATAGTAAATGGTCAGGAAAACAGATGCATTGAGATTTATGGAATGTTATTACAATAATTGCTATACTTGTTCAGTCATGTTAAAGGAAATATAATATGTCATTGTAGTGTTAACGTATCGAACTTGAACCAGTATCGGTGGCTACTTACTGCTACACTACTTTATTTATTGCAGAAGGGTTATGGGATTTCCTTACAGAATTTCAGTTATTCACTAAAGGTGACTGAAGTGCAGTATTATAAAGATGAACACCAAAACCCCCCCAACTACCCACAATTTCATAGAATGTCTAGATTTTTGCCTCTGCCTTTTCTTTGGTCTGTTCTTCATAAAATTTGTAGTCTTCGGGAAAATCATTTTGGATTGAAGTTACTAAATAATGACAGACATTTGTTTCAGTCTTCATATATGTCGCTTGTCTGGTCAGGATAAGACAGATGAACATCTGTGAGTTCTGTTCAAGCAGCTTTATTATGTTTAAACACATCAGGATTGAGGCTTAATAACTTTAATTTAGATAAACTTGTAAACAAACTAGCTTTCACACTCATACATGCTCACATTCTGGCTGCACTCTCAAAATGGCACTGAAACTAACATGTGCTTGCTATTTATATGCACGTGCTGTCCTTGGAAATGCTTCTTAAAGATACAACACACATACTATTCCACAATATCTTTCAGAAAATACACAGTAATGCAACAACTGTTATTCTAGCAATTCTGTAAGTTTATAAGAACAATATGTAAAATATGTCCCTATTTTTGGTCCTTGTCCCCAGTTATTTGGGCTTTGTCAGGAATTTCTGCAGTAAGAATTTCAGAGGTATGTAAATAACTTTGAAAACAGACCTGAACCAGTACCTGTCAATATTTGTTCATGAAGTTACTAATTACAATATATAATTAGTTACTTACAGTTTAACTTTCCTGAATAAAAATGTACAGTTCTGATTGTTGTTTTTGAAATAAAGGCATTTTCTCTTTAACACAAGTCATTTTGCTGTCTCCATCTGTCACCTTCTCTCTCCTTGTCTCTCTCCATCTGTCCCGCTTTCTCTCTCACATTTTCTTTCTCTTTTATGTTCTCTTCCATTTTCTGCAGATCCAGAATTGTATGGGGTACCTTGACTGTGGTCAACCCAGGTGTCAGAAGGATTCACAGGACCCATGACTGCCTGCCTAGGGATGACTGCTTGGGGTGAGAGGGGATGGTCCCACCCCAAGGGCACCCTGGAAAGCCAGCACCTTAGGTTTAAGAACATGACAAAAGCTGCAGTAGAGAGTAAGTCAGAGAAAAGATGGAACCTATATGAAAGCTTCCACTAGGTGGAACAAGACTCACTGTTCCAGTCAGCTCTGACCACTCAGCCACAGGAAGCCTTGACTCCTTCACTATTGGGATTTCCCCAGTTATAGCCATCAGAGAAAAGGAAATTTTGAGGCTCTTAGTTCTGAGATAATACTGATAATGGAACCTTTCTCACCATCCACATTGTGTTGGTCTGCCCTGTGTATGTCTTGTCTCCCCTTCCAACTGCTGTCCTACCACAGTGCTCCTTGTTTTTTTTTCATGTTTTGTGCAAAAAAATACTTAACTCTAACTCACTCTCCTACCCACTATGCCCTTCTTCTTTCCCAACTTCCTTTATTAAAAAATATATACAGAAAAATCAGTTACCCAACCCCTTTCACCTTATCCACCGCAACCCTCTTAATATATTCCTTTTGTGTTTTCCTTATCTGTTTTCTTGCCTTTTTCCAACTGTCCTATATTCCTCCTTTCTAATGCTATAAAAGCCACAATAGAGTTTCTATACAAAGTCACCTTAAAATTGAATATATGTCTTTAAAAAGGTTTTGATAAGCTGTGGACCAATGGCACTGAACCCAAACCAGCACAAAATCTAATGGAAAGTTCAAGCTGGTGCTACCACTTGTCCAAAAAAAAAAAAAAAAAAAGGTGAAAGAATCTGTGAATTTCTGTGCATATGAGGCACGTTCACAATTGTCAGGACTTTTCCACATGTAAACAAACTCATTTGGTGTCTGTTTATGCTGATTCAGATGTATGAGCCTGTACTGGGTATTTACTTGGAAGGTGAAGAACTTCTAAACCAGAGCTGCTTGTTCACACATTGCTCATTTAAGTACATACATAATGGTGCTGTTCTCAGAGACCCATTACATGCTTCAGAAGCACAGGACTATGAATGCCATCCTTGGTGTCTAACTAGCACTGCTTTGCAGATATTTAGATCTATTTATCTATTAAATATGTGGCTCATAATTATGCAAATATATGCACATATCACAACAATGAAGTGACATCTACAAAAATCAAAGCAAGATCACATCTGCATAAACAACAGCTGTTTTCATAATTTGGTTTCTGTCTACTATGGTTAGAGAGGTATTAGTCACTGTGTATATAATTATAATAATAAATATATGTGTATTAATTAAGTGTTCAGGATAAATCCCTGTTGTCTGGCTGACTTATATCACCTCTGTGAAGAAGAGTGTGTGTGTGTGTGTGTGTGTGTGTGTGTGTGTGTGTGTGTGTGTGTGTGTGTGTGTGTGCTGAACATTTTTAGTTTTTCTTTCTTTGTAACATTTACAGTTTTCAAGATGCATACATTTGTTTGCAGGTTAGTTGGAAAACTGTTTTCTCAGGAATTTAGCTCTGGAGAAAGCTGACCAGCCAGGAAATTGTTGTGTCAGGTGGCTTGAAACTTCACGCAGGCTAGTTGCTAATTAGTTAAATTTTGGATTGGAAATGTATTTATTTAATTAATTGTTTTGTTGTTTACCAGGTTAGACCAACTAAGCAAAAAATAAAAGGCCTCTTTTTTGTGGTGACCTGGAGACAAAACTCCCACAGTTATGAATATTTTTAACAGAACATTTCAATGTATTTGGCAGAAGAAAGAAAGTAATACAACACAGATTTGATAACGTATGCAAAAGAAGAAATAGAAAGCACCATTGCAGTTTCTACAAATGACAAAAAGACAAAAAAATGAACAAAAAGAAAGAAAACCAATTTGCAAGGAAACAATGTATTATTGTTTAGAGCACTACTTGTTTAATTCAATCTATGTATAACAAGTTAATAGACCAAACTGCAAGAGATTTCCATGACAAAAATGTCCTCATATGGAAACAAGTATTTAAATGAATGCAGGCTGCAACCCATGTTAAAGAAAAACTTCATTGACCAGAAATCATCATGGAGAAGTTTATATCAAATTATTGTTGCCTTACCCTAATGTTATGCTATTTGAAGGACGTTTTACTTTCTGGCAGGGATACAGAAATAAGCCCTTCCATGAGAGGCCAACTATTTGGGACATGGTAACATTTTCCAGTTCAAAGATAGGCCCAGTTGCAGTGATTTTCCATGGTCATAAAAATTGCCATAGTAGGCTGTACTGCTCGGCATACTGCAGGATAAAAAGCATTGCAGGGGATCAGCTAATGCTAATTAGCTGTGTGCTTCCCCCCACAAAATGCCTTTAGTAAGCAATTTACTCTGATGAGTGATTCAAAGAATAATCAGTTACATAAATTAGCATACCCAGTTATGATAATTAACAATGTCAAAATGCTG
Organism: Protopterus annectens; assembly: GCF_019279795.1. Taxonomy (NCBI): domain Eukaryota; kingdom Metazoa; phylum Chordata; order Ceratodontiformes; family Protopteridae; genus Protopterus; species Protopterus annectens. The sequence goes on along the minus strand of NC_056751.1, from coordinate 190,019,537 downwards.
CAGTCCCCCATTCAAGTCAATAGGACAGGCTGTGTTACAGGTAAATTTATCAAAGTTTGGTAGAGAGGTAGTGGTGGGGGTTGTCTGATGGTGTGAATGTTTGTGGCAATATGTGCAAGATGTCTACAGGGTATGAATGGATTGGGTTGATTCATTATGTGTGTGTGTGTGTGTGTGTGTGTGTGTGTGTGTGTGTGTGTGTGTGTGTGTGTGTATGCCTGTCTGTCTGTATGTGAGTATGAGTGTGAGAGTGTGTACATGCGTATGTGTGTCTGTCTGTGTGAGTGTGTGTGCATGTGTGCATGTGTGTGCACAAGGATGTCAGAATGTGTGTGTGCTAGAGGGTAATGGGGTGCCTGTGTAAATGTGGTGAATAACCCACCAGAGGAATTACTATTGTGAAGTACTTTTCACACTATTGTCAATAAGGGATAATACACATACATGAAAATTAGCCATAATGAGGTCTCCTAAATGTGGCTAAATGTGCTTCTAAATCATACATCCTACAGTCATGTAAACTGACCAACCTGCACTGGGCCTTAGGCAGCTACAGGTCATTTTAATAAATCCAGTCCTCTGTTTTAAATACACTGCATATTTTAATTTTTTTTTCCATTCTAATTTAACTAGTGTTGGTGGTCTTTGTCTGGATATGTATATGTATATATCAGACACCTGGTGAACCAGTAGTTTGTTGTTTGATTTGGTTTGGTTTGCTACGTAATGAAAAATGTAAGAAAAAGAAATGCGACAAATTCATTAGTCTTGCCTGCAGTATTTAGGTGACAGAATATTTCATTAAATTTCTTAATTATTCTTAATGCAAAATGCTATTCCAAACAGGTCAGTTTTTTAAATCATGTATATCATGCTAATGTTTTTTTTAATGACCCTATCAAAGTTTGTAATAATAATAATAATAATAATAATAATAATCATAATAATAATATACCATAGTTTGCTCTTGTATAACTCTTGCACAATTCTAGTACAACTTCTCAATAATATTTGTTTTCATCTGTAAAAAGTAACCACATCCCACCCACCCTAAAACAAAACAATACTACTGCATATTTCAAACACAGCCTAAAACAATACCTAACAACCTCCTAACTATACTCATGCTCCCATCCTGACTAAACCCACCTTTCTGCTACTCTTCCATTGCCAGTCTCTCTGTCAATCACCCTGACTCTTTCACCTTTCTTATCTCTGTCTCTTTCTCTTTCATTCCCATTACTGCTCCTCAGACTAACCTTCATTCATAATTCTCTCATACTAATACCCCCTCCTTACCCACCTCATCATCTTACCAATTTACTGTCCAGTAACAGAACATTTTCTAATTATGTTTTTCTTCATTATTTCTACTTATACCATTGCTATAGTAACATTCTACCTCTTTAAGGTCAATATATATACTAAACATATGTGCATTATTGTTGCTGTCTTGTATCTCCAACTATTACATTTCAACTTCAACTTCTGTAAAATAATATAACTTCTAAAGTATATGATAAATGTCTTTACTATTTCAATACTTCCTGCAAAGTAATGCTTAAACTGCTAAATTTGTATTTTGTTCATTGTAAATATGTATTTTATGTGGAGCTTTTCTCCCAGGGTTTCCAGAGAAAATGGGACTTGTGCCCAGTCGTATTTTCCTGGTAAACAAAAAGACAAATAAATAAACATTTCCAGTTATTATTTTACTATATCTATATGACAATTATATCTTTTTCTATTATGTAATTTTTTAAAAGGTAGTGCAGTGCATTTTAGTCAGTACAATTGTTCTTTTTAATAACACAGTATTTATAGAATGCTAATGTTTCCCTACTAGATTAGTAGTTAATGATAAAGCATATCACCTGTCAGTATCCACCTGCATACATAGACCTGTGACACATAATGTTCCAGCTACATGCCTTCTTTTCTATTTATTTCTTTATTTATTGAGAACAACTACGTATTGGACTTATAGTTCGTACAACTGTGTGACCACTGAGAAAGAGGAGAATTTTTGCTATACACTATAGCTTATACTTTAAGCAGTTTTTAGTATACTAGACACCAGCTTGAAAATGTAAGCTTCAATTTTCAAACTGCAGACTGATGTGAGAAAGTAACTGTTTTGGTTGCAATTTACTCCTCAATATAATCATCTCAGATCTAAGCTGCAGGTGACAGCAATAGCATAATTATGATCTCCTGGCTGTATAATATTTACAAGGCACTTTTCTGGATATGACATGATTATGAAAAAGTGAAGGGACCACTGCTGAATACGAACCAGTTTTAACTACTTCAACCATAAGTTAATAAACATGGGATATATAGATGTAGATTGAGCAAACTGTTGGTAGTGCCATACATTTGTAATCCCTCATTCTCCAACATTCATTTACTAGCACACTAGGCAAGCTGCACCCTTTTCAACAATACACTAAGAGGTCATAAAGGCAACAGTGGCAAAGGTTGATGTTGTTATATATCATAATGACAGGCAGTTGCAAACAACATAACATTTAGATGATTAAAAAGATTATAGCCATCGTCTGATCCAATATCCTCCAATTATTGCTTCAACACAGCCATTCAGTTGTAATGGCACTTAAATGAATTGAAAATAAAATCAAATAACATTATTTTTTTATTGCTGCTCATACCCTTCATGCATACATAGCTATTGTATGGCATATTATTCTGCCTACAAACAGACATGCCTTTAAGTTATTGTACCTGTTATTTTGTACATGTAGATAGATACATATGCATGCGCATGTATATATACCTTTATCCCTCATCCATTATATAGTCATGCAGAGCTTTTGTGTATGCCTCTGCATAGATTTCTGTGTTTTCTGAATTTGGGGGAGCTTGGAAACTAGCTGTGTCATCCCTTAATGGGAGGTAATTTTAGCTTAGAGAAGTTCTTAAAGTTTTTGGGGTTAGGTGGGAGGACTAGTTTTCCATTAATTTCAAGGGAGACCACTTTGTGATCTGATCTTACTAGTGAGGACATAACACTAGGAGGGGTACAGTACTCTCCCATATTTGTGAGTACCAGATCTAGGATATTTGTTCCCCTAGTTGGAGTGCAGACCAGTTGCTCCAGGGCATTTGAATTTACAAAGTCAAGAAATCTTTGGGCCTGCATGTTACTGGTTGTATATGCTCTCAATTAATGGAGGGGTAGTTAAAATCCCCTATGAGTATGGTATTGGGCTGGATAGTGAGTGATTCTAATTACTTTAGGTATGATGAATGGGTTTCCTAGTTCATACTGGGGGACCTGTAGCTAGCAAGAATATGGTAATGGATTTTTGCCATGGTTAGTTGGACATGGAGTAACTTCATATTGTTTTCCCAGCCTTGAGGTACACATATCCTTTACGTAGATAGATACACCTCTGCTTTTAGCTGTTTCATGTTCAGTGTGTGATTGGAATGTATGAAAGGCATAATAGCCATTTACTGCCAGAGTGCTTTCTGTGGCGTTGAACCATGTTTCAGTAACTACACAGATATCAGCATCCTCCAGGGTGTGGAGACCTTCCAGGGAGTGCAGTTTCTTGTTGAGGCTCCTAGCATTGAGCAGTAACACCTTTAGGTTATCCTGATTAGCTTTTGTTATGCTGGAAGGTTTGTCTGTTTGAAAATTCCTAAAAAAGGTACTCTAGGGATGGATAATGTTTTGGCCAATAGCCAGAAGCCTAGAGGGGACAGGTGAAGACCATCCCTGGCAAAGCAGTGTGGCCTATCAACTGTGCCCTACCAGGCTGAGACATATTGGTCCCTTTTTGTATGACACCAGCAGCTAAGCCAATTGTTAAAGTTGATCATTTTTTGCTGATATTATGGCATCATCCTTGGAGATGGTAGAATGCTGCTCAATGACAGGATCATACCTGTCTGTGATGCATATTCTGCTAAATCATGTCTTTCTTCATATAGTCCATGGAGGTATATCTCAGGTTATTTATGCCCACATGGACTATGACTGAGTCGTATTGGTACTTAGGGGTAAGTGACCTGTGTGCTTGTTTCATCTGGTGAATTCTGGCCCCTGACAGACAACTAACTGTAACCATCCCCTTATTCAGCCTGGTAAGAGGGACATCAGTGTATCTCATAATGGGCTCTGCTATGACCAGAATATTGTGTTGTGGAGTGTTTTGCCTTATGAGCTTGGTAGTTGAGGCCCAGTGAGCTGTAGCTTTATGTGTTGTGATGGGAATTGTCTTGTTTGTGTGCATGCAGAGTTTCTGCGGACTGTGCCTAAGAGACCTTTGAGGCTTGGGTAAGTTACACGTGAGCACCTCCGCATATGTGGGTCTATGTGTGTAATCCTCTATGGTAATGGTGAGTGATGTGTGTGAGTTGCTGACAGGCTGTTTGTTGCTTTTTGTGCCTGTATGTGAAGAGTCTAGCCTCCAATGTCAATGTGTAACTACATCTCTCACATACTGTATTTGTCTGTTCTAGAATTAAGTGGTTGTCAGTGTATATAATAAGGCAATCATTATATTGCCTCAGGATACCCATATCCACCAAGCTGGAAGCAGAAATAGCAGAAAAGTGCCATGGTTGCAGGTCCTAATGTGTACTTGAAAGGAATATGAGTGGAGAGAGTTTATAACTGGATGAGGGAAGTTTGCTTACGTGGTGCAATCTGCAACTAACCTAACCAGAGATGCTGCCCAGCACCCAAATCAGATACTGTCTGAGCAGCAATAGACCTGGGTGATATACTAAGGCAACTAGCACAGTGAACCTTTACAGTATAATGAAAATAAGCAATGTATCCATATGCATGCATCTGTATAGGACACTGGTACAGCAAACAGCTTCTTGCAGTTGTGCCAAATATATACCAAAGCTGGAAATGCAGAAAACTGACTGAAGCCTCTGGCCAATACAATGACTATACTTGGAGCCCTTTAATGTGCTTCCCAGGTGAGATAGACCAGGTAAACACCTACTGCCACAAGATGAATAATCTTAGTCCTCCTCATGTAAAAACACATTAAAGGAGTGTCTGGAGTGAAATGTTACCACAGACAAACTTAAAAAAATATGAAATGCTGCTACAAATGAACTTAAAGACATGGATACAGCAGTGTACTTTAAACAGCTTATAAAAGTGTGATTATTCAATAAAAGTACTTCACTTTATTTAAATGAGCCAAGAGCCACTGAACTGTACAGAATTTATAAAGGCACTAAAAATAAGATAAGCTGATTAATAAGCCCTCCAGCCAATAAAATGGCATGCAGAAACCTCAAGTGTTTCCCCAACCTAAACATTCCAGGTTACATTCCATTGCATTAGATGGAAAATCCACTGACATCTTGATGTAAAAACACAGAAAAGTGCTTCCTAGAGTGTAAAACTGCATTACTTTATCCAATAGCTAGCTAGATAATTAATTCAGAGCAAGTAAATCAATAGAACAATGAAATACAAAATGCACTTTTTTCAAAGTAATCACAAGGATAGACAAATAAATAATTCAAGATATCAACAACAGCGTAGAAAGGGAGGAGATTATTACGCTCAATTTACAGTAGACATGGGCAGCTTAAAATCACCAGGTTTAAAAAGCAGATCAACAAAGGGAGGTAGGTGGGAAACTAGCAGGGAATTATCAGTAGTGCTTTTAGTTTATGCAGGCTTGAAATCTTTAAAAAAAAAAAGACCAATAATTTCACTGAATATTTAAGTATCACTCAAGAAACAATTTAACAAATGAAAAAAAAAAAACATGTGAAAGGTGCAACCTAGATTTAAGTGTCTATCTCGTACATAGAACAAAAGCACCAGGCAAAGCAGATTTCTTAAAACAGAGAACAAAATGAAGCAGATAACAGTATATTGTAAACCCAAGGTGACACTAGAGCCAGGAACTATATAAAAAACATTTTCCATTACAGATTATATTTAGTGCCTCTGGCTGTAACAATCCACACAGGCCCTATAGACTATTGGCTGACTTAAAAATACAAGGCTGTAGACTTTTCCAAGGCTTAACTTCTAGATCTAAAAATAGGTACTTTCACAAGATGTATCCACAGATTAGCACAAAACGGACTCACACTGACAGATTCTAGGGTATTCCTTCAAAATAATCTTCTGATTGTGGAAATGACCTGTTTATTTGCAGCTTTTATTTGTTTATATACACAGTGTGTAAATTGTATGGTTGCAAAACAGTTAAAATACCTAGTTTTTATTTTATCATCTATGTTACATGATACACTAGTATTATTTATTTATTTATTGACATTTGATTACTGTATGTCTGACTGGGAAAGTATCCATTTTCAGCAGAGGCCTGTGGAGAAAAACTCCAAAGTATTACAAAAACATTTTAAAAACAATTTTACAATCTTCAAAAACAGTACAATAAAAACATCTACAGTTTAAATAATTATACCAAATTAGATACAATGTGAAAACCTTGGTTAAAAGTGGATAGAACTTATATGACAGTGATTTAAAATTAAGAGAAATTTTAACCATTTTAAACAAATTAAAGGTAAGTTAGTACAATACAAACAGGAACTGAAATATGATGTGGGAAAAAAACAGAGTTACTTCATATTTAGACAGAGAGTCAGGGGAGAGAAATTGATTGAAGTAAGGAAGTGAGTGAGTAAGGGTGAGCAAGTGGGTGTAAGGCATGCATACTTACTTTCTTGTATTTAGGAACATAGTTTATCCTGGGATTGAGCAAGAACAGACCAAGTTTTGGCTAGGAATTCTTTCAGAATGATTTTAAAGGACAGGAGGGAGGGTAATGATCTGATAGATACAGATGAGGAGTTCCAGGACATAGAAACATAGTATGAGTACAGACCATGCCCAGCAGATTTGATAGGTTTGTGGACAGAGACGAGCTTTCGGTCACTGGATCATAATAAATGAGTGGGAACATAATTGTGTAGAATCTTATTTAGTGCTGGACAAGTAGCTGGACGATGAACAATAATGTGATACTTTTTATAGGTGGTGAGAAGCTATGTGTATGTTAGAGGATGGGGAAGTTGTAACCAATTTAGCTTTTTTTAGTGCTATACATTTGTGGGTTCTGAAAGAAGAATTTGCTATAATGTTAGCCAGTTTATTATAGCATTGTTCACTTTTTGTTTTTTTTTGTGACGCCTAGGTTAGTGAGGATGGGAGCACCATAAAGTAGTGAGGGGAGGAGGTAAGTAATGGCAAGTGTAGTTTTAGCTGTGTTATTGAGAATGTTTTTGGCTTTGTAAACCAGTCCTAGGTACTGATGAGTTTTTTATGCAAATGTTTATATGCAGGTGAAATTTAAGATTATCATTCACTATCATCACTAATTATTTGCTATGACAACTGACTTTAATGGTTGTATAATTAAGAGAAAGGACATTAAATTTTGTGTGTTTTTTATGTGAGAGATTTAGGGGAAAATAAATTATTTGTTTTTGGGTTGGTTGAGCATGAGTTGTGGGTCAGAAAGCCATGTTTCAGTGACAGTTAAAGCTTCCTGAGTAATTTTTTGGTGAATATGCCAAGTTGTTTGATGTGCACATGAGTGTGGAGTCATCTCTGTATTGCATTAGGAAGGCCTGTTGTATAGATGTGTGGAGAGTGTTGGTGTGAATGGTAAAGAGAAGGATACCAAGGGTGCACTGCTGATGAATACAAGGTATGGAGTGAGGGTAGCATGCCATTTTGCTGACTGATACCTGTTAGACAAGTAGCTTTTGAACCACAGAACATCGGGTTGAGATAAACCTAGAAGGGATATTTGAAGTTTACTGTCACAGACTGCATTGAAAGCTTTGGACAAGTCTAGAAATAAGGTGTTGACTAGTGTGCCATTAACTCTAGCTTTATTGACAGTATCTATGAGAGTTTGAAGTGCAGTTTTAGTACTAATGGAGGGACAGAAGTTGTGTTGTGTGAAGGATAAAAGTTTTTCCTGCAGAAGATAGTTTAGCAATTGTTCTTGAATAAGATTGCTAAAGTTTGTGGTGTCTGCTAAATTTACTTCTTTGTCTAGAGGGATAATATGTGATTTTTCCAGAGAGAGGGAATGTGAACATTTCTGGACTGACTTACTTAAAAGGACTGAAACAGGATAGGTAATGCTATTTCTGGTATTTTAATGTACTCGCTTGGAAGGTCATAAGCTGAAGAAGGGCATGGTTTGAGTTTGTGTAAGAGTAGTTTTGTATAGGATGTGGGCACAGGTTTGAAGGTGAAAGTGGATGTGGAGACATGTTGGGCAGGGTTGGGATTAGATATTGGGGAATACTTGGTTAGAAACACTACACTAACTATGAAATAAGAGTTGAATTTTATTGCAGTTTCGAGTAGTGAGATATTGGTAGATGGGTTAGAGCTGAGTTTTTGACCAAGAAGTAAGATTTCTTCAATGGCTGGCCAGATTTTTTTTTAGGGATGTGTTTACTATTGTTAAGAAAGCTGTTATAGTATATTTTTGTCTTTATTTACTTGCTTTATTAGTACAGTTATGGAGAATTGTGCCATTTTTGAGATATTGTGGTGTTTTATATCTTTGCCTTTCTTTCCATGCTTTTTCTCTATCCTGCATTAGCATTTTACTCTTATTGTATAGCCAGTTGCATTATTTGTTTTTAGTTTCTTCCTAATAGGGGATGCAAGGCTATTTAGGATATTTAGGAAAGTTATACTGAATTCAATTACAACATTGTCTAAGTGGAGGATTTTTAGGATGTTCCAGTTAATAGATGATAGGGTAGTAATTAATATTTCAGGGTTAAGCTTGGATCGGTTGTTTGCTGTTTTATAAACATACTGTTTGAGTAGATGAATGAGCTATCTGGTTGCTTAGATTGGAAAATGTTCACTGAGAGAGTCTGGCATTGGATCTGTGATGATGAATTTGCTAAGGTCTGATACTAGGATTCAGTCTAATAAGGAATTTGATGTCCTGCTGTAATGTGTAAGGCTATTAATTAGTTGTGTGAAACACTGTAAGTTTGCACTAGATTAGGGGGAGTTAGAGGTTATATCCAAGCAATTGATAATGACATCACCTTGTAGTATTTTTTTTTTCATGTGGAACTGCTATGGATATCCAGTGTTGGATATCTTTCAGTGTATCTGTATTTCACCAGGCAGGATATAAAGGAAAGTAGTACATATTTGTTTGTTTTTGTTTATTTTTGAGAAAGGTAATAAAAAGCTCTGCTGAACTGAATTTTGGTAATTGTTTGTGCTATGGGAAAATGTGATAATTGTTGGGAAATATTAGAGTAGTACCACCACCTTTCTTCTTTATATGGTCATTATGGATAATATTATAGCCACGGGGTGCAATTTTAGAATAATTTATGCTTGGTTTAAGTAAAGTTTCAGTTATACTGAGAGCACCAGCCTTGTGCTGAATAATCCAGGTATGTAGTTCAGTAGTTTTATTTTGTATGCTTCTAATATTTATGGTGCAAAAGTTAGAATAATGGGGTGGGGTAGACCATTGTGAGGTTAAAGCAGTGTGTGGAAGGGAATTGTCTTGATATTAGTTGTGATGCGTAGTACCAGGATTAGGGTTAATGTCTCACCCTAGGAGAATTTTAGTTTATCATGTTATTATTGATTATTGTTTTTGGAGAGCATTTTCCACCTAATTTCTTTTTAATCTGAGTTAAAACAGAGTTAATCTGTCTATATTTGGGGTAAAGTTGACAGGCATCATAAAACAGGCTTGGTGTAATGTGTGGAGAGTTTAGGGAAAAAGTATGGAAAGGTGGTTTGGACAGAGCTGGAGAGATGTTGAGAGCTATTATTGAGTCGTGCCAGGATGGCAGACAGCTCAGTGGGAAGAAACGAATAGAGGATGAGCTGAAGAGTAGCATGATTAGTAAGGGGATCTGCATGTTATTGAGGTCAGGTAGTGGGGGACTAGGAATTAAAAAGAAAGCAAGAAGATTAAGGGCTGTAGTATATTCAGTAATGCTGGAGCCTGAAATCTGGTAGATGATAGGTAAAAGGAAGTGTTTTCTATAAAAGTAGAGAGTTAGGTTGTCCTGGTACCTTCTCTTATATTTCTGAAATGAAAGAAATAGAGGGGTTTGAAAAGGTAGAGTATGAGGATGTAGTTAAGCTAGGTAGTAGGGAGGGGTTTGTCTGGGGAAAGTAGAAGCAGAAATGTAGAATAATGGACAGATACTGTAGTGGAAGAGCCTGAGCATGAATGGATATAGTGCAAATCAGTACAGGAAGGAGAAAGGGTGTTGGGAATGATGATAGTTATGTGAATGAAGTGATTACAGGGAAAACAGGAGTGTTTGTGTGAACGTTGTTTGAGGAGGGTTGAGGAATGAGTTTCACAGGTAAAATGTATATGTGAGAATTATAGGGGTAGGTTGGGGGCAAAACAGAAGGTAGTGAGCTTCTCACCTTCACATTAATTATAACAGTGAGCAATCAGTTTATAGCTGATACAGATATATATATATATATAAATATATATATATATATATATATATATATATATATATATATATAAATATATATATATATAAGAAAAAACATGAACCAGCCACAACCAGGAGAAACCACTTGATAATATAAACTCTGGTGTTATTAATTTTAAACTTTTAATTAAACTTTAAATACAAGCTTCTTATTTCTTTGCCTTCAGGGTACAAGCCATGTTGGAGGAACTGCATATTCAATTTGGTTTATATAGGTATAGGTATACATATATATATATATATATATATATATATATATATATATATATATATATATATATATATATATATATATATATATATATATATATATATATATATATATATATATATATTCACTTTAGAAGCTTGAAATACTGAAATATCAAAATTCAGTATTTCGAGCCTATAAAATGGAATCCTGAAAAGAGCAAAACATCAGAAGCGCGAAATTCAAAACCTCAAATACTGGAGGTTTTGAATTAGTGCTTTTGGTGTTTTGCTGTGGTTATGGATTCAGGTAAGTGTGTATGTGTTAAGGGTTTTGGGTAGGGGCTGTGGTGTGTGTTAGTGTGTTTTGTTGCTGTGATGTGTTTGCGAGGAGAATGTAGCTTGTGTGGTGGTGTTTTGTGTGTGTTTGTATGTAGTGCGACCTCTGAGTTAGAGTATTTAAGTAGAGGGTGGGGCAGTCCCCATAGGGGTGCAGGCTTGCCCCCTTGCTTTTATATAGTAGAGAGATTGTGTTTGTGTGTGGGGAGGAAGGTGTGTGTGTGTGTGTGTGTGTGTGTGTGTGTGTGTGTGTGTGTGTGTGTGTGTGTGTGTGTGTGTGTGTGTGTGTGTGTGTGTGTGTGCGTGTGTGTGCGTGTGTGTGTGTGGAGTAGAAGAGCTAATTCAAAATCTCCGGTGTGTGAGATTTTGAATTTCGCACTTCTGAGGTTTCACTGTTTTAAGGTTTCGACTTTATAGCCTCGAAATACTGAATGTCGACATTTCAGTATTTCGAGGCTACAAAGTGAATCCATATATATATGTCTGTGTGCGTGTGTGTGTGTGTGTGTGTGTGTGTGTGTGTGTGTGTGTGTGTGTGTGTGTGTGTGTGTGTGTGTGTGTGTGTGTATGTTTGTGTGTGTAAACTATCTTGTGATTTTAAATATTTTTCATTAACAATATTCAGTTTTGTTTATCTATTCTTGTCGTCTTACACATGAATTAACACTTTTTCTTGGTTTTGAAAAAGTAGGAAATGGATAAAGCAAGTAACTGGACAATAAATGAATGAATGAGTGAATGGATAAATGCATCATAGCAGAACTATGTTGGAAAAACTTACTGAGGATTGTGGGTTTTGATATAACCAGTTAGCTTTTTTTTTTTTGGTATGCTCTTTGCAGTCCTGAAACATTGGGATGGATTCAGAAGTAGAGGCCACCAGTTTTAAGCCCTAACACAGGTTGCTGGTGGTAGCAGCCTTTCTGATTTAAAGTCAGGCCCACCACAGAGATCCTACAAGGTGTACAGGATCACAATTGTAGACCTTCTCTTCAGATGAGCTATGCATTAATGAGACATTCTGCTGGAGTGAGCTATGCTAATTAGCTATTTCATCTCTCTCTCTCCCAAAAAAAGCCTGTGATAACATTTTTACACAGTCAAACAATTATCATTAGTAAGCTCAACTGGCCAATTTAATTAACTCATACAAAAGCTTGCATTCACCCTTTACTGTTAGCGGGCAAGGTTACATTACAGTTAAGTGTCTGGGAGTTTAGAGGAGAGTCAGTGATGGAAAGGGATGTACATGTATGCATGTGTGCATGTGTGTGGCTATGTGAGTGTGTGCAGAGGTTTGTGTGTGGCATGTGTGCCTTTGTGTGTTGGTGTTGTGAAGAAGACTGTTATAACGGCTATTGACTACCTTTCACCAATGAGCAAAGTCTGTAATATTGGGTGGACACTAAACACTAGGGATATACTAACTCTCTTAAAATGTTAATAAGACATTAGTTTTGCAGCAAGACAGATGCACATGCAGGGAGAAATGCTAAAGACCAGGACTGTTCTTTAACTACTACTCTAAAGTGATTAAAAAAGTTAATAGAACTAGAGTTTTGCAGCATAAAAAAATGGATGTGTAGGGGGAACTTCACGCACCAGGGATAACCTTTAAATACTGCTCTAAACTCACTTGAAAAAGTTCATAGAACAACACTTTTGTGACAAGTAAGATGTTTGGGGTGGGGGAACAATAGATACCATGGATACTGTACAAATAGTACCCTAAAGTCACAACAAGGAAAAATATGCAGGTCCTATACCTTTGCCACATAAAGTAGCTCATTGACAGTACATAGACATAATCCTCTGCTTTAACTGAGGAGGGCTTACCCCTTGATGCCTTTCCTGAACCATAAGGAGTATGAAACTCTTCATGTCTGGAATTGCTGACTGACTGTAATAGTCCATGAGTTGCAAGGAACAGAACAGGAGCAAAATCAGGGACATTTGTGATGCATGGAGTGTGTCCAATTGGGAGGTTGGTCACTATACTTCTAAACAGCCATGCTGAAGATGTCTGAACAAAGTCAGGAAGAACACTAAATGAGGTCATGGGGAATTTTTGAATAACATTTAGAATCACTTAAAAAATCAATAGAGTAACAGGTCTTGCATCACAAAACCATTATGGAACAAAAGAATAAGGAAACCCCAATCTATGCCTTTGCTGACTGACTATAATCATCTGTGATTTACAAGGAGCAGAGAAAAATAAGATGCAAAAGCAGGGACATTCTGTAAAATAAGTGACAGGTAAAAGGTGTGGTGATGTTTCAATGCATGTGTGTGTTTACGTCTGTCCGTCTGTATGTCTGTGTGTATGTCTGTGTGTGTGTGTGTGTGTGTGTGTGTGTGTGTGTGTGTGTGTGTGTGTGTGTGTGTGTGTGTGTGTGTGTGTGTGTGTGAGAATGCATAATAGGGGTGCCTGTGCCAATACAATTCATAGGCCCCTGGTGTTGATTACCACAGGAAAATGTTGATCTGCATTAACAATAATCACCACGTGATTCAGAATCATGCAAATTAGCTGATAATGAGGTCATCCTCATAGTGGCTAATATGTCTCTAAACCACATTTTTCATGATTTTGGCAACAGCCCAATCTGGCATCCATTGTGGTGTTCTTTATGAATCCCAGGGAATGTTACACTTTGTGAGTGGTAAAGAGTTACAGTGTTGATGACGGTGAATATATGAAAAGCTAGGAGATACAGACAAACTATGATGATAGGCTACAGTTTAATATGACAGAAGAAAACTTTCTGAAAATAAAAAAAATGAAAGGAAAAAAGGAAGAAAAAACATAAAGTGTTTTTTTAAGAAAATGGCATCTAATACTGAAGAGAAAAGTTTGTTCTGTTAAGGAAAACAACTGAAAGTGCATATAGGACAAGGGTAATGAAAAAATTAAGGAATAAAGGTAAGGTCACTAATTACAGTAACTGAGAAAACAGGGTATATACTCAGAAGAAGTGAAATACTGGGGTAAAAGATAGCAAAAATGAGAAATGTTAATAAATAGATAGATAGATAGATAGATAGATAGATAGATAGATAGATATAAAAGGTACAATAAATAGAAAGTTGGACCCTTAATCTGAAAAAGTGTTTAATAGCTGTATGCAGAAAAGCATTTTGACTAAGTCATGTGGCAACGTACAAATCTACTTTTTCATGGAAGATGTGAGAGTCAGCATAATGCATTTGTGGGTATGTTGGAAGGATGGAAAGAAAATGCAGGGAGGTAACGATTAAGTTTGTGATGGAAGAAGATGGTCCTGGCTTAATAACTACACTTCAAAGGCTACGGATGCAAATCTGGAAAAGATTGAGGTTGGTGTATATGAAGAACTTCAGCATTGCCTGGATTTCAAAGACCCTCCTGACTTTCTGTCTGAGTGGTGATGGTTGTAATGCGTCTGCCTTTGGAAATTCAAGACATAACAATTTAACCTTTTTTGAAAACAGTAAATATAACTTGTTGGCTTTCTGTTATGCTCACTTTGGAGATTAGTAGAGTTTTTTCACTGTTTTTTGAGTTCACATGCACATAACATAAATTTGAATTTTAACCAAACTCAAAGGGAGAAAACCACCAAAAGACAAAATCAAATAAACTAAAATAATCAGCAGTTACAGCAATAGCACATACTAGGAGACAGACATAATAAATAATAAAACCACAATATTTTTATTAATAAAACAAATAAAGTAAAGCAAAATAAGTGCTTTTGTCCTGCTACAACCAGGACCTCTGCACAAAAGCACTTATTTCACTCTACTTTATTTATTTTATTAATAAAAATATTGTGGTTTTATAATTTATTATGTCTGTCTCCTAGTGGGTGCTATTGCCATAACTGCTGATTATTTTCATTTATAAATTTGAATTTTGATATGATGATGCATGACTACCATGCTGTTCTATTTTTATGAGATATTGTAACACCTAGTATCTTTTCCCTTTTGAACAGCTAATAGTACGTAATGGTCTCAAATGAATTTTCTGCTGTAAATGCAAATGAAGATGTTGACCTTATAGGAAAGTCAGTAATGCATGAAAAACTGCTGGTTGGTGAGTACTGTTGGCATCTCTTTTCATTTGTGCAGATACAGAGATTAATATTGCATTAAGCTTGACACTTTAATTTTAAGACCAACGGTCACAACAAGCTTGACAGTCACTAAAGCCCTAATATTCAATATTTTAACATTATAGCAAGTTTTTGTTCCATCTTCAAAGATGCAAGCTAAAACATAAGGCTGACATTTAATATATATTACTTTGATTCCAGGACAGTGACAGACTCTCCTCCTTAGAGTTCCTTCATTCTTCCCTGTGATCTAAAGCATAGTCCTGTTAAGCAGGCTAACTACTGGTAACAGTGTCTTTAAATGTTTTACACTAAATAAGTTAGACTGTCCTGTTCTGGCATATCTATATTCCTAGCTTTGAGGAATTCACATATTATAAGCCACCATACTTATTAAAGTATTTATGTTTTTGTCCTTGTGTGTTTTGGGCATTATTTTTGCCATTTCAGTTGCAGTGTTTCAGCATTGTGGAGACTTGCATTTCATAGAAGAACTGAAGAGTTTACTAACTGTTGTTGTTATAGAAAAGTAAATAAACAGGTAAGATAACTGTAGCAAATAAATATACTATATTGATTTGAAGCATAAGATGATCTTAAACCCTTACTTAAAATGATAAAATTATATACTATCAAAAGTTATATGCACTTTGATGATAAAGAAAGTCTGTGGAAAATTAACATTTTTATACTAGATTTAATGGGCATTCTTTTTATTTAACCTTTCATTATAAAATATTCCATCTGCAAATTAGTAATATTTTATTCTATTAGATACTGTAGTTTATCAAAGTTTTTAAGAAATGCTAAGTTTTAAGGTGCAAATTATTACTAGTTTGTTTCAAATAACTTAACAACTCCTTCAAGCATTTTGCCAAAATACTCCTGTTAATGGTTGCACAAGTGTGAATGAAAGGTTTACCCAAGGGCTATTTTTTTTTATCTGGACAGTACTTGAGAGGTTTGTTTACTTCCTGGAGTGAAGCACCATGTAAGATATCACACTGAACTGGAAAAGGAAGTGGAAATGGTGTGAGTGAAACTTCCTTGAAGTATTTTAGGATTTTAAGTAAGTCTTGCTTGGAAGGATATTTTATCTAGAGTAATTTACACTTACAGTACTCAGAGTAGATTGAACAATCGTTTCTATATTTGAGTATTTTGCTAAATTTTGTAATGTAGACAGATGCTGACATTGTTTCAAGCATAGAGCAGCTACAGTGATGATAGAATGGCAACATCAGAGGATTAAATGATAGAAAACAGTTTGGTGTATTGTCATTTAAAATACAGTAAGCAAATTCCTACTAATTGTTAACATCATTATTTCCCTGTTTTACTAAAACATGCAAAGAAATAATATTAAGATGGCTTATAAAAGGAACGACACTGCTTAATTAGAGCTTGTTGACTGCTGGATACTATGAAGGAAGAAAATTTCAGAAACTGAATGTGGTTATTGGTACTAATGTTGTCGGATAAACAGCTGACAGCATTATTTTCTTTATTTGAAACAATAGGCATTTGATAAGATTTTAACTTAGAACATTGGCTGGAGATTACTTAAATCATTATATAAAACTGCCATGAAATATTTATTAGTAGTAATAAGATGAGGAAATAGTTAATTGTTTATGTAATATTATTAATACAACCATCATTACTTGAATTAGGTTGCAATAGGATGCCTGAGGAATGGAGAAAAAATGTTCTGGTACCGATTTTTATAAATAAGGATGATGTGCAGAGCTGTAGTAACTACAGAGGGATTAAACTGATCAGTCACAGCATGAAGTTATGGGAAGGTGTAGTGGAAGCTAGGTTAAGAAGGGACGTGATGATTAGTGATCAGCAGTATGATTTCATGCCAGGAAAGAACACTATAGATGCGATGTTTGGTCTGAGAGTGTTGATGGAGAAGTACAGAGAAGGTCAGAAGGAGTTGCATTGTGTTTTTGTAGACTTAGAGAAAGCATATGACAGGGTGCTTAGCGAGGAGTTGTGGTATTGTATGAGGAAGTCGTGAGTGTTAGAGAAGCATGTATGGTACAGGATATGTACAAGGGTAGTGCGACAGCAGTGAGGTCTGCGGTGGGAGTGATGGATGCGTTTAAGGTGGAGGTGAGATTACATTAAGGATCAGCTCTGAGCCCTTTCTTATTTGCAATGGTGATGGACAGGTTGACAGACAAGATCAGACAGGAGTCCCCGTGGACTATGATGTTTGCAGATGACATTGTGATCTGCAGTGAGAGTAAGGAACAGGTGGAGGAGACCCTGGAGAGATGGAGATATGCTCTACAGAGAAGAGAAATGAAGGTCAGCAGGACTAAGACAGAGTATATGTGTGCGAATGAGAGGGAGGATAGAGGAATGGTGAGGATGCAAGGAGTAGAGGTGGTGAAGGTGGATGAGTTTAAATACTTGGGATCAATAGTTCAGAGTAATGGTGAGTGTGGAAGAGAGGTGAAGAAGAGAGTACAGGCAGGATGGAGTGGGTGGAGATGAGTGTCAGGAGTGATTTGTGACAGACAAGTACCAGTAACAGTGAAAGGGAAGGTCTACAAGAGGGTAGTGAGACTAGATATGTTATATGGGTTGGAGTCAGTGGCATTGACAAAAAGGCAGGAGTTAGAGCTGGATGTGGCAGAGTTAAATATGTTAAGATTTGCACTGGGTGTGACGAGGGTGGACAGGATTAGGAATAAGTATATTAGAGGGTCAGCCCAGGTTGGAAGGTTTGGAGACAAAGCCAGAGAGGCGAGATTATGTTGGTTTGAACATGTGCTGAGGAGGGATGCTGAGTATATTGGAAAAAGGATGCTAAGGATGAAGCTACCAGGTAACCGGAAAAGAGGAAGGCCTAAGATAAGGTTTATGGATGTGGTGAAAGAGGACATGCAGGTGGTTGGTGAGACAGTGCAAGATGCAGAGGACAGAAAGAAATGGAAACAGATGATCCGATGTGGCGACCCCTAATGGGAACAACCGAAAGATGATGATGATGATTACTTGAATTAGCTTATGATAAATACTTAGCATTGTTAGACTGATATATTGTTAATTTTCTGTGAACAGTCTTAAATATTTTAATGAACATGCTTAAACAAAATTTGAATGTAATGAAATAATTAACAATTTGCACGTTTAGAGTTAACATGATTTATATCTTGTCTACACTGCGGAAGCTATGTATTAACCCTGATAATTATTTACACAGTAATATAACGTTTCTACTATTAGTAGACTTTACTTGAGTCATTCACTTTCAGATATTTATAATACCTATTTGTAGAAAAGTTAAAAATGAAACAACAAAGATATTTGACAAAGAACTAAACATTGCATTGTGATATTCAGTAATTCTGATATCAGTTGAGAAATGTTATCATATAATAGGCTTAATAATCACATACGTAGTAACTGAACTAGCTTGATTGTCTAAGATGCTAGATGGAAAAGGGGAGTGATGATCATTTAATAAGAAAATTCAATGAGATTATAGAAGACAATATTTCTTTATCATAAGAAAACTCTACTTCATGAGAGAACTAGTAATTTCATTTTTAAGTTACACTGTTATCAAGTGGGTGAAAATAAGAATCAAAAGAAAAGGAAAATGGATGTATTGGCTTCTATTTTAACAGCTAGATTATTTATGAATATTTACAAGTCGTAATATTATGCATATTATATATTATATAATATATAGTAATGAAAGTTTTTATACCTAATGGTAATTTAAGCTGTTTTTATTATACATGCAATAAAAGTTATCATTACTATAATCCAGTGAAAGAACAAAAACATGAACTTGAGCTGTCTATGCTTTTATTTGATAGACCTGTTTAAAAATTTAGATAAAGTGGCATACATTTTCATGTATATAAAAATGCCATACAGATTTTATATTTAATTGAAACTTAAATGATACCTAAAGAAGTTTCAAACAAAGGAACATTCTTATAGCTGTTTTACTGATCTGTAAAAGAAAGAAATCAGAAATGAATACTAAGTCAGAAGTAAACTGTTTAACACTATTATACAAAAAAGGATGTTAAAATAATTTGATGTAACTAATGTATATCTTCTATGGTAATTATATGTTTGAGTGCAACTATTTATAATTCAACTAAATTACACTGTTTGATTTTTCTGTTGAAATGCTACCTTTCCTATAAAAATTGCATAATATCAAATTGTTTAGGAGTGTAATATTCAATTTAGAAATGTAGATTAGACTAGGACTTTAGGCATCTATGGTACAGTGAGAGCATTTTTAATATTCAGAAGTTAGCTTAATTTGTTATGCTTTACAATCATTTATATTTTGTTTTAATATAAATGGTAATTCTGTAACTAATTTTACTATCATACATTTCAAGTTTATTAGAGAAAAAAATCTTTACCTTGGATGACATTATACCACTTCAAAATAAACAGAGCTATAAAGCAAGTTATGAATATCTTAAAACTCTTATCTTTTAACATCAATGGCATTAACTATTGTACTAAAAGGGGAGTGCATCTAAATATCACTAAGGAACTCATCATGTTTCTTCAAAAGACACATTTGTTAGGAAAATATATCAAATACATGGTTAGTAATACATAGGAGTTACTGGTATCAGCAGGGGGAAGAGATGAGGAACAGATACTTTATTCAAGAAAACAGCATCTATGCCTAAAATAATATATAAATAAAAAGACACAAAAGAGATGTATCATTAGTAATTTTAGAGTTTAATAAAATGATATTTAAAACAGCAAATATGTATTGGATACCAGACATTGGAACAAAAGTAATAAGAGAATATTTTGAAATATTGTTAAGCAAATGAAAAGCTGCATAATTGTTGATAGAGACTTCTACTATATTTTAGACAAAAAGGACTAAAGTGGAAAGGAAGTGTCTGTGTTACCAGTTTTATATAAGGTATTCAATTGTTGATCTGAGAATTTAAATTTAAATGATGTAAATGTATATTGCCAAGAAAGATTCTTTCCTTTATTGACATTATTCTTATGTATTTGGTACACAAAAAGAATAGATATTTGTATTTATTTTAAATCATTTACAATACAGGACTAACTGTAACCTGTGGAACTTGTTTAACTTGCTTACTTATGTAATCTCTGTAAATAGTCTGTTTGTAATATGTAATGCTGGTATTATGTAATGCTGTATCTGCTTACCCTTGGAGCTTTTCTCCCCGGGCCTCTGCTGAAAATGGACATGCATCCAGTCGGACTATCCCGGTCAACAAATGTAAAATAATTAAATAAAAATAAATAAATATGTAAGATAAAGTAATAATTATACATTATCCATTATCTGATTATGATACCATCATCGGATGGCACAGTGGTGCAGCGGTAGCATTGTCACCTCACAGCAAGTGCATCTCCAGTTTGATTCTCATCTGGATTGCCTTTTGTGTTGAGTCTGGTTGTCCTCCCTGCATTTGTGTGGGTTTTCTCTGGGAACTCCGGTTTCCTCCCACATTACAAAGACATGCGTCTGGAGTGTGTCTCCCCAGGCCTCTGCTGAAAATTGGCTTCATTCCAAGTTGGACTTTCCCGTTAAAAAAATGTTAAATAAATAAATTCTATATATATGTCATTTTCCTTTGATTGTCATGATTCTACCTTATTTAGCAAATCAACCTGCCTTCACTTGATGGCTACTTATTTAAATTAAAGTTTATTTAGACTTAACTAATAATAACTTGGAAAATTATGTAATCTTCTGTGATTACATAAAAGTTTATTTATATGATAAAATTATATCCTGGTGTATAAAAAGAATAAACATGGAATGAATACATAAAATGCTACAAGACATATTAAAATTAAAAAAAAAAAAAATGAATGTCCACAAATGAGTTAAATAGTATTCACGTTTTTAAGGAGCTAACAAAATATCTTATCATACAATATGTAATATGCTTTAGAAAAAGTTAAAGTACATCTGTATGCCACTACTCCCAAAGGATTACACAGATTGCAAATAGAACTAAAATAATTAAATATGTCTAACCAACTCAGTAGTATTCTAAATGAAAATTCAGGTGAGAAAACAAATACAGAAAAAAAAAGCTGAATACATTTAACAAATATTGTATAAATATTCTGAAACCTAAATACAATGGACCAACAAGGTTAGGAAAGCCTAACTGAATTTTAACTAATAATATAAACTAATAACATAAAGGAAAAATAAACACAGAACAAAATAATTGCTTAATGAACATATCATAAAATCAAAGACCAACTGAAGAAACTCAGAAATAATAAAGTCCCAGAAAATGATGGATTAATTATAGAAATATATATGCAACCTTCTTTTAATTAATCTTTAAAGATGCCATTACTAAAAAACTGGGAAATATCCTAAATTATATGTAGCTTATAGACACATTTCATTATTAAATTCAGACTACAACATATTTATTTCAATATTTACTAACAGAATGAAATAAATAATTTAATACCTGAAGCTCCTATATGATTTATAAAGGTAGGTAGACTCAAGATAACATTTAAGAAGATGTAGCAATGATAAACTTTGCTTAAATAAATAATTCTAAACTGGAAATTATACATTTGGGTCTTAAGAAAACATTTGATTCAATTGTTTGGGCATACTAATTTAAATCTTTAAAGTTTTATAGATTTTCTAATGAGTTTATTACTTTATTAAGAAATCTATATAATAACTCTAAGGAGTTACAACTAGATTTTTTTCTCATGGATTTAAAATAAAAAAGGTATAAAATAAGGTCACCCTATTTCTTCAATGTCATTTGCACTAGTTTTAAAACCATTTGCAAATTGCATAAGAAAATTTATTCTAAAATATAAACCTTTAATATTAATGGACTGCGTCAGTCTAAACTACAACTACTTAGCAATGATAATAATTCACTTAAATAAATTCATGTCTCAACTAGTTTCTTTGAAAACATTTCTAAAATGAAAATGAATGATGTTAAATCAGAAATTTTAGCAGTTAATCAGAATATAGGCAATGTATGACTAAATGTATATAACCTAAATAAAACACAGCAATGTGTTAGATATTTCAGAATATACTAGATAATCTGATTTTCTGCTGTAAAATAAATATATAATAAAATTACTGAAGAAACAGAAAAGGATGATTAGTTGAAATGATTTTTTTTTCATTTGAGGATAGATATGTGCTTATTAAAAGTATAGTATTACCTAAAATTTACATAAAACATACAAGTAAACATTTTATAAAATCGGTTAAGGTCAAGAACAACTTGTACAAATCATATGAGAGCATGGACTATAGATGAAATTAATTTTCATAACATGGGAGTCATATTGCAACTTCAGTTATTAAAATTATCCTACTACAAATAGATCATCAGTATACAGTTCAGTGGCAATGAGTTCACTCTGTTATATATGAAAAAATCACCCTTGAAGCCTACTTCTGCCTTCCTGTGTATCATAAATAATACAATGTTATGGCTAATAAAAATTAATGTGTTTCCTAGCAGATTAACTAACTCTGTTTGTATTAGCACACTGTTAAAGTCCTTTAAAAATATATTTCTAAACCAACATCCATAAATAAGTGTTTTTTACTATCTTCCCTATTGCTTATTCACTTGGATTTCTAAAATGGTGAGCTAAACACAATAGTCATTTATGCTGGTCAGATTTCTTAAATGGAGATAATATAATTTCATCAAATAGAATCATGAGTAAATATGAGTTAGTCACATAAACTGATTCCTAATACATTATATAAGATTTCCTCACATACTCATCAAGAAAATCCTTAGAATCATCCCACCTTCCCCACTCCCTTTTCTATGCATCCCCCATATTAACCAACATGCAAGCCACCCTACTTAATGCATTACAGTCATGATTTAACAAAATAGCCATATTTGCAGCTAATGTATCCTCCTGTATGCACCACTGCTTGATACTAAAGAAGCTAAACTGGCTGGAACTGCATAATCACCTTACATTCACTCACCTTCAAATTGCCCACAAAATTTTACACAAACCACACACATAACCTTCTCTACAAAACATTCTCAAGCACTACTGCCACCACATTGCCTTCATTCAGGTAATCAGAGCTACTAGTAACTTCCAAATCCTCTAATACAGTTAGAGACTTGCTATACTCATCCTATGTCACCAGACAGTGGAATTCCCTGAATATCCCACTAAAACAGGACAACTGTGCATCTAGCTTTAAGCACAACCTAAGCAGTACCTAGACTCCTTCTGGCTCTGTTCTTGTTCATACCCTTACTGACTCTTTTTGTCTATTTGTCAGATTGCTACACTGTCACCAACCCCTAACTTTCCAGTTCTCCCACCTTAACCTGTAAATGTAAATAAATCATACCTATATTTATAACTGTATACAGATTTTCATCACTCTTTTGTAAATGAAAGTTGTATATTGCTGTACATTTAAATGCAACCTGTTCATTATTGTATAACAGACCTACAGAAATCAAATTGTATTAACCTCTGTCTTGATTGTGTTATCCACTCGATGATTCTGAAACACCATTCTACCATTAAGAGACTGATTCTATTTTCTCTGTAAATTCCTTATAAGTATTGCAATTTGTTGTAACTCTAATGGAGCTTCTGTCCCCAAACCTCTGCTGAAAGTGGGCCTGAGTGCCCAGTTGGACCATCCTGGTAAACAAAAGACAATAAATATATAAATGAGAAAAAAATGTAAAGACATTGAAGAATATTTCTCAAAACTCTTGGAATACTTTCCTTCTGTTATTAATGTAAATGAAGACATACAAATCTTCTTTGTTAAAACTATAGAAATGAATTCTAAAGTTAGGCTTAAATACTGAAGGTAAGTTTAAGTACTATATTAGTCAATATGATTTAAAACAGATGACAAAAGTACTAAATAACTGATTGTAAAATCAGTGGAATCATCATCAAGTATTTATTTAAACGTGTTTATTTTTAAATACTTAAATAAAACCTCCCTTAATCCATATCCAATTAATAACATTTACAAAACTAAAAAAAGAAAATGTTGAGATGTAGAGACTATAAAATCAGATTAGTATCATATTTTTATAAATGTGAAAATAATTTGAAATACTGAGAAGATATTCAAAGATTTTGTAAAGCATTATGGACAGAAAAATGTACAATTTCAGTATTCCTTACACTTTTCTAATATTCCTGTTTCTGTATGTATAAACTCATATATTTTGATGTGTACACAACTTGGCATAGCAAGCAAAGTTATTGCATTAAATTAGATAAATAATACTCGTCTCATAATATTAATACTTTTATAAACGCAGGTACTGTTGTATGACATAAAGATATCAATTTTATTCTACTGAGATCAAAAGGTAGTAGACCAGAGTTTAAGTAATGGGTAAAATTGATAATGTTATGAGAAAAACAGTGATAAAAATGCAAACAAAATTTTAACTTGCTATGCATGAATCATTTAAAAAAAAGTAAGTGTGATGCAGTTGTATTATCATAATAGGTATGTAATGTAAATAGTTGTGTATGTGTTGTTATATAAAATAAAAAAGAAATCTGGAAAAACACATTGGAGAGCAGATACTGAGGTATCAGCTAACAAGCCACAGTAATATCATTGACTGTTCCTATTAACTACAACAGCAGGTGGTAAATATGCTGACCCACATAAAGAAGAATAACATCTGCCTTAACATGAGTATTATGTCCCAACGATTTCTGCATAAGAATTGTCAACAACCTGGTGCATTCTGTATTGTTTAAAAATGTCATCACCAGTGACTAGCATGGATTTACATAATGATAGCACTACTCAATCTGGTGCCCAGAAATAAATAAATAACCAAGTACACATCAGACATATGTTGCTAAGGCAAAATGCATTTTTGGATGTTAATGATGTGTCAGAAAGTTACTGGTATAGAATGCAGGTGTCCTAACATACAGTAAAATTATATCATCTTCTGGTACTTAGCACAGAGGATTAAGGCTATGAGCTATTAATGAGCTGTTTTCCGTAATCAATGGTTTGAATCCCTCAGCCCATATATGCCTACTGTGTGCTACTGAGTAAGTCATTTAACCAGACAAAGCTCTGGCATCTTTGAAATTGGGCTAGACTCCTTATTGGTTTCCTAGACCATATGCTTAGTAACTAAGCATGAACTTAATTGATTCTCATAGTCACCTACATACAGGGACACAGTCACAACAAACTAAATCACCAACCTCTACATTACTGTATTTTAAGAGCAAAAAATCACTTTTACACTCCTCTGGCTTCATATTGGAGACAAAGTTACAGTAGGGCTGGAGGTGACCATTTTAGACATACGGAAAACTTATGGCTCAAAATAGTAAATTAGCAGGATCCAGTTAAATGCATTTTACATGAATGAGGAAAGGGAGGTCACATGAATTAGTATTTGCCTTTGATTTAGGAAGTCCAGGTAGAGGCGCTCATTGGGGTTGCTGGCCACAAGTTGTATATTTAAGGACCCTGGGTAGAAGAATCAGAAATATGGAATGTGTACATTGCTAATGATCTCACTTTTTACTCCTCACAAAACCCATTTTCTAATTGAATGAAATGAGAAGTAAATCCACCAACTTCAGAAGGAGATTCTCGAAGTAAGTTTAGCATAAAGAGAAACATTTGCTAATGACAAGAAATAACTTGCTTAATTAATGGTAAAGAGTATAGCATTTAATAAATTCCACCATGCCATACTTGTAAAGTGATATAAAGTTTGTATATTAGGGTAAGTCACTTACTCACCCCTACTATGTATGTACTAAAATTAAATGATCGTGGTGCATTAGCTGGCTTTCTGATGAACTTTCCATATGGATACAACGTGAACTATTTTACTTACAAGTTTCTTGCTTGCAACCCAATGACTTGCTTACTTGTTATTATTTCAATATTTTTTGCTCCAGTTTTTTTTTCCAAGAGTTATACTTCCAGTGTCCATTATCAGTGTTTTATCCTTTTCTCTCATTTTGGTTTTCAATTTACCAAGTATTTCTTTGTTTCTGCAATCTGTATGCCAGGACATCTGGCAAGCTGCCCATACCATATGAATGGTATAGATATATCTCCTGCTGCCCTGAATAGGTGAAATTATGTCACCTTGATACACACTAAGTGGCAATACTGGGGCTATTATCATGCATTATCTCCATTCATCATCCTTTATATGTGATTACCAGACTTTGCAAAGCATATCATAATGACAAATCTGGTTATTCCTTGTTGCTAAGAACTGAATTATAGAAAGAACAGGGAAAGGACACTGCTGCCCCAGGTGCAAGCAGTTAGGGAATATGACTGACAGTTTCCCCAAGGTTCCAATTGTTCTCTAGCTGGAAGTGTACCATGCATTCACAGCATGTATTTAAACACCCAAGGTCAAGCTTATTAAATGCACACAAGACAGCCATATGTTAATACTGCAAAGAGCTGTTATTTGCATGCATAATAGCTCTTTGCTATATTCACATAATGACTTCTGCCAAAGTAGCAATAATTTAATTTTATGGGTTCCTATTGGAACATCGAATTTTTAATTGTTCAAATCACTAAAGGTCAACCTTTAATGATTGAACAATTGAAAATTCGAAATTTTCAAAATGAACATAAAATAAAAAAGAAAAAGTAAAGGGTGTAGGCAGGGGGCAAGCCCCCCTGCACCCTCACGTGGAGGACTGCACCCCCCACACCCCCTGCTACTTAAATATACCAACTCTGAGATCATGCTACAGTGTAGGAAAGGGAAATCTTCCCTTTCCGTACCATAGTGCATTAAATTGCGATCTCAAAGTTGGTATATTTAAGTAGTGGGGGGTATGGGGGTCACAGCCCCCCATGTGGGGGGTGCAGGGGGGCTTGCCCCCCTGCTTTAACCCATCAGGGTATGTTGTCTTTGTTTTTTCTGTTTTTTTTTCATTTCGAAGTTACGGAACTTTGATCATATGGTGTCGACCATATGGTATTCGAAGTTCCGTAACTTCGATTTTCTAATAGGTAACCAATTTTACAATGTAACAAAAAAGCAGTTATTTGTTACACTGAATTAATGAAAGTAACTTCAGTTTGTGAATAGAGCAAATAAGGCAGGAGGGATATGCATTTTTATTTGGTTTTTTTTTTGTTTGTTTGCTTATTTATTTGTGTATATGGGCATGGATGTATGTATATATTTATTTATTTTGTTCTCAACTTGGCTGTAGACTCTTTTTGGTCCACAGCTTTAACTGAGGGGACCATCAGCTGGGAGTATCATCCAGACACCAATTGATGTACCTATATCTGCCTAGGAAAACAAGAACGTACTACATTCTCTTTCTGTGAATATGTACTTCTCTAACTGTTCCCAATAATCCTTTCTTGCTGCTTGTTAGTTCTATAAGCTTTATGCCTGGCTCCTGAGTGAGAACTACATCCCTTTGTTCAACTTCTTGCTTGTGTGATAAAGTTATTAAAAGGCTGACATTTAATATGTGAACTTGGAAAAGTCTTTTGTCTAAAATTCTTGAGCTTTAAGACTAGGCCCGGGTTTGTCCCCTTACATGATTATTGTGGTCTTTACCCTTCCACCTTACAAAAATGTTTGCAGACTTCTGTGTGACTATTACTTTCAATTGTGTTTTTTCACTGAAAGTGATATTCACATAAGTGTTTTGCAAATTGGTGTCTTAGACCCAACAGCTTATTGTTAATTTCAAGGGAAATCTTGAAAACTATGTCATTCAATGGAGAAACAGTTAAAAAAGGCAAGGACAAAACCTCACCTATTATAAATCTGGCAAAGCTTGCTGCACATTTCCTAAAATTGTTGTTATGTAGCATTATATTATTCATTGGTTACAAATTTAGGAAAGTAAATCACTTGCCACTGGTGAAATATAACCGTACCAAATCACCACCTCCATTATCATTACTCAAGAGATCCTGTGTACGATAATGCAATCTGTTATTACTTAGGTGAAACATGAACATTGTAGGATTCAGTTGGGTGAACCTTATCAAAATACTGAATTATCTGATTCCCTCATCACAGGTTCATTCAAAATATCATCTTCTCCATGTGTATTAATCCAAGAACTGCAGGACAACCATCTACTGATTTGATTACTACTTTAAATCTTTTTATGAAGACTTTATACATTATAGTTTGGCAGGATGCCATTATTTGTATATAGTGGTAAAAGCTGACGCTAAATGGGATACTTAAAAACATAAATATGAAGGGAACACAAAAAAGTAAACACATTTCATTGCTGGAGGAAGCTCCTCCTCAGTCCACCCACAATGCCTAGCATAATACTTTACTCTGTGTGTGGCCCTCCTTTAAAGCACATGTTCCAGTTTGGGGAGGTGGATACTGCTGTCATAATGAAGGCTACTGACCTTTCTTTAGCTTATTCTTACATCCAACCCACCTGTGAGGTGAATGTGTAAAGTTCCAAGTTAACAGACTGAATTGGGCCTCTCTGCTAAGCCTGCAACTGTCACAAGGTGCTTGGTCCCCTGCCCACCAGTTACTTTCCATTTCCCACTGCATTTCCTGCAGTCTCCGCAGTGGAACACAGACTCACTCACTCCTAAGTGATAAATGAAAAATAGCTGGAATCTGCAATTTTTTTCTTTCCAGATGACTGCCTTTCCAGTATCCTGTCCATTGTATCAATATCCTGGCAAGCATAACAATAAGACATATTTGCGTTGTATCATAGGATCATAGGAAGTTACTAGGCTATTGACCCTGAGGTCCTTATAAGCATAGCCAAGAGTTTAGCCCATGTTTACACAAGTCAGCACCCAAAGCCCCTGTCCAGCAGGGACACAGGTGGAATCCCAGGGGTGCATTTTCTGTTTCCCATCCAGTTATTCAGATTGCACTTAAAAAGGCCAGCTCTCATACAGTTTTCTCCCCCAAGTCAGTAGGAGTATTCTTTTAATTTCTTTCCAAGGCTGAGTAACCAGTGTAGGAGATACTATATCCTGATAAGTTTCCACTCATATTTTGAGACAGGCTAACCATCTATCAAATCATGGAAAAGATTTGTACACAACTAACAAAGCAACGGAATGCAAAAATCTTAGTGTCATTGAAAATGTTTTCTATCAAGTGAGAAACTTCAAGTAATAAGAGATATTATATGCTCTATGCACTGTGACCCTGACGCAGGTAAGGGCATGGTGGTTGTATAAATCATTCATCTAAGAGTGCAGTCCTTTGAAGATAGTGCCTAGTGAATACACGGAAGGAAACATAAATCTGTCTCAGTTGACTGAAAGAAAAAAGTGCCTTGCCTTATGGGCATCAGGCAAGCTTATTTTTTACTTTTCCTGTGGGATAGACAACAGGAAGAATCATGGTCCCTGCAGGCATGCAAGAAAGTCTGTGACAATTCAAGACATGACTAGAAATAATGCTTACAATAAACTACAGTTTGCAGAAGTGCTTCACACAGCCTGCCAAGTACAGCAGGACATTGCACTTTATTAATGACAAAATTCACCAAAAGCTAAAAAAATGATCTGTGTGTTCTGTTTAAGTGCTGAATGATTTTTATCTGCATTGTGGTTATAGACAGCATGCAGCTTTGTCATTATTAAAGTATAGTAAGCTTGCTAGATATTTATTTTATCTGTATGCATGATCAAAAATGGACAGCATTTGGCAGCTGCTGATTTCTAATTGTAATTAGTTTAAAACAAAACCAGCATTTATACTAAAGATATACAACAACTTAATGTTTTGCACTATCAAAGCACATTATGTTTCTGAAAACTAAACAGCCTGATACAGCTGTTGAATGCATACTTATTTTTGGTTTTTCCTAAAGATAAAATAAATATGATACCAGCAAGCTTACCATACATCAGCAGCAGTTTATTTTCAAAATAGAAGTCTTCTGTGCAGATCTTGCAGTGTCCAGTTTTTTTTGGTAATCTTACCACTGACTTTATATCTCTGGGATCCCCTATAACCCATTCTTCCTAGTTCTACTACCCCCCTTGAATGCCCTACTGTTGGGTTGAGTCCTATCCCTCTGAGTAAGAATGACAACAACAACATCCAGGAGAGGAGAATGGAAGCTGGGGGCTGCTCATCCTGTGGCCAAGCCGGTTCTTTTTTCCTAACCCTAACCCTCCCTTTCTTGCTGATGTCATCATCAGGCAGGGAAAGCAACAGGTAGTATTTTGAATTTATGCCTAACCTCTGGACTAATGGGTGTTCATTCCTGATCCATCCTCCCACACAAACAGCATAGTTTCATCTGTCTGAGCTTCAGTCTCTATCAGATCTCAAGTACAGGATCCCACATTCTCCCTCCCACAGGATAAGCATACCATAAGCATACCAATCTTCTTTGTCACTGATCAAATTCAGTTTACTGGGTCACACACAGGGCTTCATCTCTGTATGCCAGCCATCTGGCACTGTGTCCATTATTTTGACCTCTTTCTTTTGTGCACCCTATGAGGAGTTAGTTTTAGAATGAAAAGGAACGTTGTAGAGTTTATCTCTTAGCTATCAAGTCATAATTTTAATATAAGGATATAAAAATACTTCGAGTTTTCAGTGTTTCTAAGGCTATTTTGGAATGAACATAATATTTTGGAAATCAATCATATTTGAAACATGGACATTTCATAAGGATTATAACATGTTAATCATGCAGTGCATTTATGCCAACCTTTTATTTTTATTAAAAATGATAAGACATCCTCTTCATCTTTCTGTCTCTGTCATGCAACATGATAGAATTTCTTTGTGCCACCAGCTGTCAGTTTTACAAAAGCTAGTAGAGTGCCTCTGAGGCCTTGTTCTTTGCTGTCGCAACTGCTCTGTTAGCCTCTTTGCCAGCCAACCAGTATGCTATCTTAGCATCGTCCAACTTTTCTATCTCGCACTTTTTACTACTTTCTTTCTTTCTTTTTTGGATGATTTCTTGGACTTCTGAATTCCACCACCAGCGATACTTATGTATCTAATTTCCATACTGGCTTGGCTGTAGATCTGTTCTGTAGTTCTTACACACGCTGTTTTGAGGTGCTGCCATTCTTCTTCAACTCTAATGACTTCCACTTCTTCCTGAGGTGCTCCAATCCTGAGTATTTCCTGGAACTCTTGTGTTTTCTCTTCAGTGAGTTTCCTTGCAGCTAATTGTGGCAACTTGTGGTTTTGCTGTGAACCAACTGTTTCACAGAAAAATAAAGAGGATAGTCATCAGGCACCCTTCATAAGGGATTCTGGCAATAACCTGTTCACCAGTCCACAAGGCATCAAAGGCAGATGGAGGGAGTAGTGCTATCAGCTGCTGAAAGAAGAAAGCCCCACAGAATCTGCATTGCCCCAGGCACAGCCTATGATGAAAGAAAAAGAGGACCCTACCTTAGAAGAAGCAAGAAGAGCTTTAAAGAAAATGAATTCATGAAAAGCAACAGGATCAAATGAGTTCATGGCAGATATAATCAAGATGTTGGGTGAGGCAGGGGAGAAATCATTCTTCAGGGTACTCATAGCAGTGTGGAGAGAAAGTTGTATCCCACATGACTGCAGAATAAGCATACTAGTGCCAGTGTATAAGAACAAATAGAACATTCACAACTGCAGGCAGTACAGAGATATCAAACTCCTGTCACACTGCATGAAAGATCTGGAGAGGGTGACTTTTAAATGGATGAGCAGAGTGGTAGAAAGTAAGATGGGGGATAAGCAGTACAGATTCAGATCAGGATACACCACAACCCACCTGGTGTCTGCAGTAAGACATACTAGTTGAGGAGAAGCTAGAGATGAGGAAAGGGTGAAACTGGGCATTCCTTGATTTGGAGAAAGCATGCAACAAGGCACCAAGAAAGCTGGTTTAGACAGCTGTATGATGGTTCATAGTCTAAGAAACATTGATAGAACTAGTGCAGTCTATGTCCAAGGACCCAATGACATAAATATGAATAGTGCTTCAACTGACAGAGGGGCTCCCATTCAGAATGGTGATGACTACATTAGCAAACAATTTGGGGAGAATAGATTGACAAAACTGCTGCATGCCAATGGTGTGGCATCACAGGCAGACTCTGCATGAGAGCTTATGTGAATGATAAGGTAATGGAATTCAAAGCTGAAGTTGCACAGGATAAAACTGAGTACAGACAAGACAGATGTAATGTCAGAAAATGGGGGGATCAGAAGAAGCTGAAACTTGAGATAGAAGGTAAAATTGTGGAACAAGTTAACAGCTTCAAGTATCTCAGATGAGTGGATGAAAAGACGAGAAGCATGAATGAGGAAGTCAAAGCCCGAAGCAGAAGGGATGAAGCCAAATGGCATAGAGTGTTAGAGTTAGTGTATGTGAGAAAAATGTCAAAGAAGCTAAAAACTATGATATACAAAAAAGTGGTGTGGCTAGCGCTACTATATGGTGCAGAAACCTGGGCAGTGAAGACAGAGCAACTGAAGAAGCTAGAGATGATGGAGATGAGGTGCCTGAGATAGGTGATAGGATGCACACTGTGTGACAGATGAAGAAATAAGGACATCGGAGTAGAAACCCTAGTAGATCCAACTGCAGAAAAGGTCAAGCAGAACATATTGCTGCAGTTTGGACACATGAGCAGGAAAGCAGAAGACAATATGATGAAGAAGATTTGGGACAGACAGGAAGAAAATAAGAGGAAATGACAGCATTCAGCAAAGAGATGGGTGGATTGTGTGAGAAAAGACCTGTGATGATCAGGTATCGACTATCAAAGAAGGTAGGAGGGTGGCACTGAATCAAGAGAGATAGTAACAGTTGGACCTGACTCCCTAACCCCAAGTAGAAACATGGGAAAAAGGTGGGTGATGATGGCACTGGTGATGGTGAACATGACATGCCTTTTTCAATAGTTACACTTGTTTTAATCATTTGTGTTAATTTCTTTGCATTCTGTAACGGACTTCCTTGTTTTGTATTTATTGTGGCCTTGCCTTTCGCTAAGTTATTTGTCATTAGCTTCCTTGCAGCCTGATTTTTTTTTTATGGTGTACTGTCTAAGATGAATGGACTTAAAGATGGCCAGGTTCTCCAAGGTAAAACCAGTTTATTCAACAATGCATAAGTGCTTTCACAGATTGAGCTGCTTCATCAGATGCTAACACTTAAGTTAAAACACTCCCATTTAAGTGTAAAATGACTACCTGATGAGTGGTCATGTGACTATACTCCTTGAACAACTTTTAAAAACACATACAAACCAAAATAGGCAGGCATAAACTTATATACACATATATCAAAAGTATGTATAAAAAAGTTGTTCAAGGAGTATAGTCACATGATCACTCATGTTCATTATAAGAACATAAATATATATATATATATATATATATATATATATATATATATATATATATATGGGTTCATGTCTATCGATCGACAACTCAGTATATATATATATATATATATATATATATATACAAACATGAGAAAACATATAAACACATATGAAAACTAAACACTATCTCTGAATAAGGGGTCTAGATTTCAAACCGGGTCTGAGTGGAACAAAATCAGTGAGGTCATGACCATGGTCTCCCCTTAACCTTATTATCTGCTTAGATTCAAACTGTTCAGTAGTATTTCTGATATCACCACAAGACAAACAACAAACCCGTTCATGAAGTTGCAGCATGCCCAAAAGGAAGCAAGTAGAGATCCCATGAATGCCCCCAAGACCAAGAAAGCAGCTGCCTAGTATGGAATTTATCTTCACATCCATTAATTGAGTTTGAGAGACATGTATTACAGAAGGGTTTATCAGTTATACCCACTAGATATTCAGACTTTACTGAGTTAATCTTAGACATTAAGTTATTTACAAGAAACGTAATGCTGAAATTGCTTTATAAAGATAATGCAAGCAATAATATTGATGTAAATAAAGAAAAGGTTTCAAAAGACTAGTACTTTTGTACCTCTAATGAATCCATTGATTAATGCCTTCGAAAAGCTTTGTATAAATGAAATATATAAAATTAAAAAGAATCAACAGTTTAACAAAGGATGAGTTTTTAGCTTTGAAGAAATCACAGGATAATGATGCAATTGTTATAAGGCTAGTAGACAAAGGTGGGCCAATAGTGCTCTTAGACACTGAGTGGTATAATAAAGCTATGCTTAGTATGCTGGCTGATGATAGGTTTTATTTAAAAATTAACAGCAGAAAGATTAGTCTATGAAAATCACTATTCAACATGTATCAAACTAATTTGATTGATAGGAGCTTGTTTGAATATTTCACTGTTAAAGAACCACTGGTGCTTGTGATTCAGGGTCTACCTAAGATCCATAAGAATGCAATACAACCTCCATTACGCCCTATAGTGGCAGGGCGTAATTGGCTCACAGAACCACTATCTATTTATCTAGAAAAAAATATTAGACCTATTCTGAATAAAAATATATTTATTTTAAAGGATACTGAACATTTTCTATGTGACTTATTTATGTTCTTAGAGCAGAATAACCAGTCTGGTAATAATCTTATTTTGGTTAAGATGGATGTTACATCATCATTCACTTTAATACCCAATGATGTAGGAGTTGATAAAGTCAAACAGTTTCTACATAAGTATTCTGAGATAGAGTATGACAAGATCACTGTTATGTGTACTCTTTTAAAAAGTGTGTTAGAGAACAATGTTTTTGTGTTTTGTGATTCCATTTATTGGCAGTGTAATGGCATAGCTATTGGCACCTTGTGTGCCAATAGCTACGCCAACACTGTGATGGCAATGTGGGAACAGGAATATATCTTGGATAGTCCTTTTGCTCAGTTTATACCATTCTACAGAAGATTTGTAGATGATTTGTTTTTCTTATGGGTTGGAACAATGGACCAGCTTTATGATTCTGAGAAATATGTTAATGGCACCACAACTTGCCTACATTTTACTACTACTGCATCTTCTAAGGGTATAACTTTCTTTGATGTTATGGTTGAAATAGAGGAAACTGGTGCAGTATTTACTAGACTATACAAAAAACATTGTTATGTTAATCACTTGCTGTCAAGGGATAGTATGCATCCGTCCTATATCTTTAATAATGTGGTCAAAACCAATTGTATAGAGCATCTAGATTAAATGTCAAGGACAGAGATTTTTTTGATCAGGTTAATACTACGAAACGGCAGTTAGAACAGAGAGGTTATGGCAAAAGTGATATTTGTTATAACACTGAGGAAGCTAAATCCTTAAGAAATAGTAGGGCTAAGCCTTATTTTTCTAAGAGAATGGCACAAAATACTCCGAATAATGCTACACCAAGTGGAAATAAGTTAAAGGTGCCGTTATATTTTTCCAGTAATGTTTCCACTTATATGAACATCATAAGAAACCACTGGAATATACTAATTACAGAAAAGGACATCAGGGAATTTTTAGATCCTACACCCACATTTTTGTTTAAGAACATGAAATCTTTGAGAACACTTTGTTATCCCACACACAAAAAAGATTATAAACTGAAAGCCACCATACCATGTGGCAAGTGTTCAGTTTGCCAATACATTGATAATACATCTTGTTTGAACATCCTGATCAGAATAAAGTGTATCAGTTTGATGTATTTGCCACTTCCAGCACTGAACATGTTGTTTATTTAAGCAAACAGTCCAGTAGTCCCACAAGCCAAGGTGTAGTGAGTAATTCAAGTAAATCCACAAAAAAAAAAAAAAACAGTAGTGAAGGCAATGAGCAGCTTCTTCTTAAAAATCCAACTTTTATTCAGTGTAAGCACTTTCATAATGTAGTCATTACTTCCTCAGACACAAAAGACTATATAAAATGCTCAAAGTTTTATATACAAAGCAATAAAAAACTTCCAATCAGATATGATAAAAATCCCTCCAAAAAGCTAGCCAATTAAGTTAAAGTGACAGCTTCCCAAAAACATTCATATAACTACATATTGTCATTCATACAGTGCATATAATTATAAATATTAAACATCACTGAATCCCATATGTAAAAAAACTATTTAAAAACACTGTTAAAAGGCATATATCAAGGGGAAAAAAATTAATGTTTAAGTTTTTTAGCCTTTAACACTGGCTTAAGAGGGACCATGTCATTTAATCCAGATCCCCATTGTGCCCCTAGGAGCAAAATCCATTTCAATTCAGTGGATTCAGTGTTATTCACTATGTCTCCCATCCTGACACTATCTGGTTCAAACTGAAGCACTTGAAACAAGAACTTATGCCTATCACCCTCCATTAACAAATGCTTAGCTACAGCACTGTAATCTTGGCCCTTCCTTACACAATACATGTGATCTCTGATTCTTTCCCTAAGCCGACGATTAGTTTTTCCCACATAGAATTTAAAGCAATACTCACAGGGGGCAATATATACTACATTCCTAGTATTACAGTCAGCACTACATTTGATCTGCCAGAGGTGCATAGTATCAGGATGCCTAAAATATTTAGATTAATCTATAAATGAACAGAAGGTGCAGGCTCCACACCTTCTTGTATCAACGTTCATGGTAGTGGAAGGTTTATTGTTCCTAGGGTAACACAACTGTTGCTTGAGGTTCGACCTATTCTTAAAAAGAAATTTAGGCCTATTTCCTACTATTCCATTAGTCTCATCATCTACAAGAAGAATATGCCAATTCCTATTTACTATATACTTGACAAAACCTATGTCATGAGAGTAATGTAAAATCATAGGGACTAGTAAATTCTCATCTACTTTCTGCCTTAAAACCTTATTCCCCTCAGAAAAATAGGGCTTCCCCTTCCTTCTCTTTCATATCTTACTGTTAAGAAAGCATGGTTGAGTTCCTTTCTTGAATAGCCTCTGTTACAAAGGCTTCATTCAGGCATCTCATTGCCTGTTCAAAATCAGTGTCTAGAGAAGGCAGTCTAGATAACCTTAATACTTGTCCTTCCACTATACTCTTAAAAGTATGTGGTGGGTGCATGCTATGTCTTTCCAGAAATGAAGGGTGATAACAATCCTTCCTATGTATACAAGTATGCAAGTCTACTCCTTCTCAAAATGCTGTTACATCGAGGAAACTAATCCTGGATGCTGAACTCTGGCATGTAAACTTCAAGACTTGACTGCTGTTGTTTATGTAGTCAGCATAATACATAAGTTGCTCATATTCACCCTTCCATGCTATAAAGAGGTAATCTACAAACCTTCTATAAAATCTAACACCGGAGTCACCCCCTACTTGTATAACATCCATCTCCCACTCCATCATGACAAGATTAGTATATGAATTGGTGCAGCTCGTGCCCATCGCCACTCCAGCTACTTGCCAATGATATTTCTCATCAAAGAGAAACACACTATGTTCTAATACCAACTCAAGGAGCATGCATATAAAATCTACCCTATGCTTATCGTAGGATCCATGCCTAAGTAAAAATATTTTAACCATTTTTAAACCTTCCATGTTAGGGATACACATGAAGAGGGATGCTACATCTAAGGCTGCATACAAATCAAATTTGTTGTCCGCTTGACCTGATGTAAAAGCATATAAATCAACCAGGAAGTGTTCCGTGTCACTTAACACAACTTGATGCCCTTCTAAAACTTTTCTGAGCTCTTTGTCCAAAAATATAGAAAGCAGCTCAGTCAGCCACCCTGCACCCACCACTATAGGTCTTAACTTAGGTTTAAGGGGGTCCTTATGTATTTTAGGAAGACCATGCATATGAGGTATGAGGGGATCATTCACAAGAAAGTAGTTCAACAATTCTTTAGTCAAATGCCCCAACACAGATACTTTCATAGAGAGCTCTATGAACACTGTTAATCATTCTTTGAATATCATCCGTATTGACAGGTTTATAGACATTTAAATCAGAAAGCATGCATGAAATAGAAAACAGCATCTAATACAACTACAGGCCCACCCTTGTCAGTGGGATGAATCACAGTGTCCTTGCTGTTCTGTAAATTAACAATAGCAAGTTGCTTAGCTTTAGTCAAATTACCAGTTTTCTTAACATGTACATTATTAAAACTATCATACAATTCATTTTCGCAAGCTTGTAGAAATATTTCAACATTTGATGGCAAAAACAGGCATGAACAAACTTGTTTTTCTATGAACAGATACATTCCTATCACTTTCACCCTTTTAAGCCTTCTCAAAGCTACATTGCATGCAAAAAGCCGTAACTATGAATACATCACTGAAGTCTGATTTTATAGTGGGAATAAAGTTCAAATCTTTTGAGAGCAAAAAACTCTTGGCTGATGTCAATTCATACTGGGAAATGTTCCACACTGAACCTGTCCTTCGAATCCCCACATTTTCTTCAGTGTTCTCATTTGCATACTTAAAGGTGGATCTTTCCTTTTCTGTCCTCCTGCTTGCACACCTGTGTCGAAAGACCTCTTGCGTGCCACTCAAAATGGCAGGGGAAATATAGAAAAAAACTGTTCTTGAGGGTCCTGCTGCCCTGATAGAATCTTACGTCTCACCACCGGCCCAGATTCAACTGTAGGAGGGACCAACTCCATGCTATGTGCTGAAGGTATTTGGACCAATGGGGTCGAGTATACAGATGGAGGAGGTTCCATCAGTTTGGTGTTAATCACTTGCTCAGGATTGTATGTCACATCCACTTCTCTCCTCTGATTGGAAGCCTGTTCAATTATTGCATCATGACTGGTCTCAACAGTAGATGGAACAGCCCGATTCCTGGACCAAGTAAATACATGTTGATGCGAGAAATCATGAATGTCTCTCACAAGTTTTTTCTTCTTTTGTTGCAATCGCTCACCTTCATAAGCAGTCACTTTCTGAAGTAGCTCATGTAAATAGACATCTGCCCATTCATCACCTAGGACTTGTTCAGTCTCAGACTGCCGGTTCATTACATTATCACATAGCTCCTTTTCCATCGGCTGGAAAAAGTTTATAAGGTGCTACATATAATGTCTACTAGTTTGCAAGTTACTTTTTTGCCATTCGGCCAACAACTGTGGAAAGGTATTGCCATAAGTAAGCATATTCAGGACCATAAGTCCTCTAGGAACAACATATTTGTTTAGGCAGGCTTCAAAATGATAACCTGATACTGGAGCCATTTATATTTGAACAAGTCATTTTCAAAAGTTCTTTTTACCTCACATATCTTAATATCAGGTTCCTTATCTTGCACAAAAGCTTCAGTTGGATCAGGGAGGTCGCCTGTCAACAAGGGATTATGTTGCTCTATCAAACATTCACCCAGTCTCTTGTTTAACAGCTGTGTGCTGGATAATAAAGTCTCACTTTCAACATTTCTACTGTTGCCTTCTGCCATATTCTCAACACCAAAATGTATCAAAGCAAACAGTCCAGTAGTCCCACAAGCTAAGGTGTAGAGAGTAATTCAAGTAAATCTACAAAAAAACCAGCAGTGAAGACAACGAGCAACTTCTTAAAAATCCAACTTTTATTCAGTGTAAGTGCTTTTGTAATGTAACTATTACTTCCTCAGACACAAAAGACTACATAAAATGATCAAAGTTTTATATACAAAGCAATAAAAAACTTCCAATCAGCTAGCTTAAAATACCTCCAAAAAGCTAGCCATTTAAGTTAAACTGACAGCTTCCCAAAAACATTCATATAACTATATATTGTCATTCATACAGTGCATAGTGATTTGTGGTTTTCTGGCAAACCTTTGAAGATTGAAATTACTAAATAATGACATACACTTGAAATTCTGACTTCATATCATAAAAAAGATGCATTGCATTCCAAAACCTATTCCTCTAGAAACTTTCAAAGTTTTTAAGAGCAATATTTAAAATCTGTCCCTGATTTTGGGCCTTTAACCTCACATTATGTTTTACTTTGTCCAGATTTTTTGCACTTAAAGTCTTAGAAGTATGCTGTCAGGTCTGACAGTGCAGCAATTGATTCAGATGCACTGAAATGAGCTACTAATGAGGATCCTAGATTCATAGGTTTT
This sequence comes from Protopterus annectens, assembly GCF_019279795.1. NCBI lineage: Eukaryota > Metazoa > Chordata > Ceratodontiformes > Protopteridae > Protopterus > Protopterus annectens. Next base: position 189,979,370 of record NC_056751.1, on the reverse strand, counting down.
TCTAGACCCAAGAGTCATTTTAAGCATAGCCAAGCATAACCCGAATTTGCCTAAATATTGCTAATGTGATACTATCTGATTATTTAAGGTGTAAATTTGTGATGTCCCATCCACTCATCTTTACAGGTGTAAGTCTGTGATTTCTCATCCACTGGCCCAAATTACATTTAAATAGAGTCAGAGTCAGCTTTATTTCACATAGATGAGAAGCCTGTTGCAGAGAAGGGTGATCTTTGAGACACACATCTGTCCTTCCATCACATACTCTTTACATGTGTTTCTCTATGCAACTTTCACATGTCCCTGAATCAGTTATGGAATAACCCATGTTGGAAACGTAATGCAGATAGAGAGAATATTGATAAATCTCAGGGATTGTAATTGCAAGCAATAAATAAAAAAGGGAAAATAATTAAAAGATAGAAGAGCAAGTGAATGGGCTAAGTAAATGGACTAATATGGTGCTGTTCAAGAGTGTAAAATCCTCATCTTGGTAGAGTGTGAGAATGTTAACCAGGGGAAATTATACTAAGATTAGGCCCTGTGCGAAGGCCTAGCCTTATTTATGTTTTAAATCACAATGAAGTACCTTCAGGATGTTTGTTGCAGAATATTCCTCAAAAGAAACAAGGATGTAAAAGAAAATGAATTGTGTAGAAAAGATTATTTTTGTTACAGTTAGCTGCACAATAACAAAGTACTGTCTAAATGTAGATGTTGTGATTTGTTAAACCACAAAGAAGGAAACAAGCATGTGAATTTTACCAGAAAGAAATGAAGAGTTAGCTAAAAATATTCTTAACAAGAGAACTGGTATGAGACCTGTCAATATCACAGAGAAAAGAAAACTGAATTGTTGAACTTTGTAGCTAGAGGTGTTATGTTTTATCAGGAAAACTGCATTATGAGGAAGAAAAATGGGTTAGAAAAGCTGAAGACACTAAATGGGGGAAAAAAATAATCCAGCAGTCCATCTCTTAACTTGTATAAGACTGCGGCTAGAGAACTGTGCTTGGTTAATTAGTTACAAACCTAGTCCTTTAGTTACACTCAAAGCAGACTTTTGCAGTAGGCAAATGAAAAGTTAAAACTTCTGCATTTCTGTGTTCTACAGCCACTTCAAAACAGTGAGCCAGCCAACAAGCAAGGGAAGGGCCCAAAATCTTAATATAGTTACTGGTATGTTTTTTATAGATAAAATATTTGCAAATATAGCAAATGGTTTTCTTCATGTTCTTCCTTGAGAATCCCTGGGATTCATGAAGCTTGCGCCAGGCGCAGGTGGTATAATGCCAAATATGGTCGCCGAGCGATTCAGGTACGATCCAATTCCACGTGCACTACCGGTATATGCCAGATCTGCATAGCCCTCGACTTAGGTATGCTAATCACCCCATGCGCAGTGCCGCACCATGCAAATGAAGGTATATAGCGATACATGAAGTGGTGCAGGCGTAGCGTAAGCCCACAGAAATGTAAACCAAAAAACATGGTTTACATTTTTCCAAACAGAACATCAGAGCTATGAAAGCGGACCAAACACATGTATTACAAAGTTAACATATGCCAATGGCTAAATATACAGCCAATGGCATAAGAAAAGATGCAGAGCACCTATAAAACAACATTTAATGTCATGTCCACAGTAACGCAAAGTACAACCGCAGGGCATGTGTGCACAAATGGGAACACAAAGAAAATATATACAAACGTCATAAAATCACAATGTAATACAAATCAGGATTTCACCATAAAACTCAATGGTATGCATGGTACACCACAACCAAGCTGCAAGGGTTGCTAAGGGTCTGTGACAGTGTTCGGCATGGTAACTATGAATTAGTAGTCAATGCCATACAAATGAGGCAAGTAATACTGAATCGCAAATGTCCCGCCGGATTAAGGATGTACCATATGGCGGAGCGCTACAACACCGAGGAGTGGCTCAGAGGTATACAGGACATCAGCAGTGAGGTGTGCTACCGTAGCTGTAAGCACATTGGAGCAATGCAAATCTGGCCTGGCCATTGCTAAGCAAAGTCGCAGGACAGGGGTGGGGAGGTAGGTATAGCATCATTTAGCTGAGAGCACATATGGTACCTGAAAGCGCATGTGTACAGGGATGAAAACGTGCCCAAAACCCGGTAAGCAGATGCACGCGCCACACACCATAGCACAAACAGGAAGGTCAGGGGAAGAAAATAAGGAAATGCCGCAGTAGGGTAATTGGAGTACAACTGAGCAATTAACACATATTAACTCACAGTGGGCAACTGACGGCAGCTGACATGTCTGCTCGCAGAAACCTGCAAAACAGGATAGGGGAGGTGTCGGATTGCAAAGAAAGGAGAACTGTCATAGCAGAGCAAAGCAAACCTGCAGTAGACTGGCAATAGAACACATTACGCAAGATAAGCCAGGTCTAGGAAAGTACAAATGAAAGCAGGCTGCTGGATGCATGTCAGAAAAATGGTAGGTGAAACATGAAGAAATGTAAAGGGAAGGGCAAGAGGTAATCCACGGCAGCCAAATGTAATTCAACACAAAAGGCACCACAATAGTAGTTCCTGTCATAAAACACATAAGATACCCTGTAGCTACGATCGTACATACACACCTTATGACATCATCGGTGTTCAAAGCACAATAGTATAAAGTGTGAAAGCACCCCACACACACCTGTGTATTCCCAAACACTGCACCATAGGTGTAAACATACAGGGAACTTTTAAAATGTACATGTTGGGAGCTGCCCTAGCTGTGATTCATCACCATGTGTTAGAGACTGACGGTGTTGTGGAGGATGATGCTGACAACCACCGCAGGCCCCGGAGGAGGAGAAGAGTGTTCAGACCAAGGGTAACCTACCAGGGGCTACATGATCTGGAGATAGCAGAGAGTTACAGGGTGGACAAGGACATCTTACAGCAAATAGTTGAGCTGTGCCGGCCACGCCTGAGATCCAGAAACAACAGAGGGGAACCCATCCCAGTGGACATGAAGGTATGTGTAAGCTTGTGAATACTAGCCATAGGTACCTTTTAAAGGCCAACTGAAGATATAATGGGAATCTCACAGGCATCAGCATCCAGGGTACTACACCAGTTCCTGGATGCCATGTTACCACATGCCAATGAGCATATACACTTCCCCCAAACTCAGGAGGAGCTGGCCAGCAATATGCATCATTTCCACCATGTGACACACTACCCGGAGGTACTGGGTGCGATAGACTGCACGCACATACATATCAAGTCACCATCCGGTGAGCATGGTAGGCGCTACATAAACCGCAAGGGATTCCACTCCATCAACTGCCAGGTCATGTGCAATGTCCAGGGCATTATCATGGATGTGTGTGCTGGCAGCCCTGGAAGCTACCATGAATCCCATATCTGGCATGCCTCGCAGATGTATCAGGTAATTGTCAGGGGGGGCATCCCACATGGCCACCTTGTGGGGGATGCTGGCTATGCACTGGAGCCATGGATGATGACTCCCATCAGAAATGCACAAACATTCATGCAAGAACGCCATAGTGAGGCACACGCACAAACCAGAATCATCATAGAGTGTGTGTTCGGGATGTTGAAATCATGGTTCCATTGCTTGGGCATATCTGGTGGATCCTTGCAGTACTCTCCAGGCACATGTGCCCACATCTTCATAGTATGTGCCATGCTACATAATATGATGCTGCGGAAACAGCTGCAGCAGGGACCAAATGGTGAAGACCCTCATAGCCCACCGCAATTGCCAAGGCCATCACAGGCACAGAGGGATTCAGACCATGAACACCCTGTGCCAGCCCCAGTAGGCAGATGGAGGTGTGCCCAATATGCCTATGCCTTGGCAAAGAGGGAACGGATAGCACATACTCTGACAGTGTAGGCCCCTATGGACTGACACACCTCTCCACCTGCACACACAGTAAAATGGATAGCACACCCACATGACCACCTGTAAATTGTAATGTATAGGTGGGTTACTGTGTGAATCCTACATAGGCAGCCCTCAACCATTGTACACACAACAGCTATTGCAACAAGGAATGTCAACACCTGAACAGTACACACACCTATCAGCATATGTTGGTACTGTGTGTATAGGTTCCTAGGTACATCGGTAGGTACACGCCAGATTGTCAGAGGCCATAAATCAATCGAGGCAAACAGTGACTGCTGTCGCCACAACATCGAGTAACCAACTGTCGCTCAGTGGAGCAGAAGCAATTGCAGGATCCCATGTGTGTAATCACTGTTCCCCACACACTCTGCATGGATTCCCTTGTGCATTAATGAGGGGCTCTACATAATGTATTCATGGATGTCGTGTCAAGGAATGAGGTGTACCCATGACAGGTATCTGTCACCCCAGGATGCTCCACCTACGGTCGTTTGAAGGTGTAGCACATCATAGTGTGTGGCTCACTGTGATATACATACCCAATGCTGGAGCACATCCATTAAACATCACATGGATATACCATAAATAGGACTCATCCATATATAAACTAACTGAGTTACCCATGTGATTGCAGTATGGAGTAACAGTCATAGTATAGTCCACATACAAAATGCCATAACATGTGTACAAATCCCAGATGCCCAAGTGATAAATGCAGTGACCGTCGTGCATGTTCCTGGTCCCACATCCTGCAAGGGATGTAACGTAATCCCGAAGTCACGAATAATGCATGTCAGATGCAGGTCAGCAGATCATGTTTAGCACATGTTAGCAGGAATATGCATTGCCCAGTGCTGGTAAGCGTTGTTTAAATATGACTATACGGATATGCATGAAACAGGGCTAAGCTTCTCTGAATATCGCGCAGATCACGGTCAGTGATGTCCAGAACAGGTGGAACCAGTATTATTCATCCCTGTACTAATAGTGCCTGCTCTGAAGCGTAAAATGACCACTGCCAGGAGTATAACACGCAATCATGTACATGATCACCTAACACTATGCTAGCCAAGATGTACCTACGGCAGGTGTGTAATGTGACAGGTTCAAACACAAATGTGCGGAGTCCAGGAAACAGTATACACCGACAAGTACACAATGAAAGGTGTATTCTGCCTGTCACTCTCTCTCTGTCAGATATATATATATATATATATATATATATATATATATATATATATATATATATATATATAATACAGATAGACAGGGTGATAGAGAGATATATGTTGATATATATGGATTCACCGATATCTGCAAATATATAGATAGGTCAACGACATGTACACAACCATGGAGGTACAAATAAATAGGATACTGCCAACTATAGAATGTGTCACATACCAACACGTGTAACCACGAGATTGAAAGACCAAAAGAACACATTACTGGAACACTAGAACCGCGAGTAATATTATCACGATATGAAGGGACATTTAGTTACCGTTGCCGGTGTTGCGGTCCACGTAGGCACTGTGTTCAACTGTGTTTGTGATTGCCATAGTCTATGTATGTGTGTGTTGAGGGTGCCATGTGCATTTCCATGTGACTGTAATGTGTATGTGTGTGTGTCTGCATCGTGTATCTGTTAGTGCTAACTCGGAGGTAGATCATTATGGTAGGTGTGGTTATAGCTAGCCGTAAGCATACGGATACCACCTGTCCCACATTAGCAGGGACAGCCCCTCCCTGGGCAGTTGTGTCCTGACATAAAACATTAAAAAGGGCAAATGTCCAAGATTGTAGGACATAATTATGTCCCATATATTATGTAATAGTTGCATTAAATAGTTATGCCTGTATGTAAGAAACATAAATGTTACATGAAATATGATAAGTAGCCAAAGTCATACAAGAATAAGTATGTATTCAGGATAAAAGTATGTGCTATCCTGTGTACTGACCATGGGTATGTGTGGCCTGTAAACACTGATGTGTGTTCCACAAATGTCCCACAATAGCCATTTGAAAAGGTACCCATGCCAAAGAGGTTCAGTTACCAACACAAATGCAATGAGTGCAAATATCTGGGACAGAAATACATGGGACAGCTGTCATTTAGTAACATTCCTTTACATATCACTGAATTTCCAGAGGTATGGAAGTATCAACCTCACCTGCATACTATATAGAAACCAATTAACAATGGCCCAATGTATATGCCCGTAACAAAAGTCTACTAACTGATAGGTCTTTAATTAGGGAAGGAGCCCACACACATATATGGAATATGTAGAAATGCAAGCCCCACAAACCTGTATATGCTACATACACCCACCTAAATCCCCCACACACGAAACTATAGCAATACAGACTGTAATAACAGCACAAACATCCACTCACTCAATTACATCTGCAGAAGCGTTAACATACCTTGTGAGAGACACATTTTTAAAGGCGCCATGTGAAATCGTGTCCGTTGTATAATGGAACAGACGGAGGTGTTACAGGTTTTGTTTGCAATAGTCCCTTATCAGATGGTTGAGATGACAGGTTCACATACTCTAGCTGTCACACACAATCCACAGGGGACATGAATCCAAAATATCCATTTCTCTACACATAGCAGTTGCAATTACACACCACAAAACACATACAGGCCATCTCCCCGAAAATAGGGCAAATGGGCAATGCCCAAGTGGAGAATTCAATTATACCCCACTGTTGCCACGTAATTGGTGAATGGAGTAGCTGCACAGCTGATGTGCATGTAATAATTTACTCAGGAACACCAATTGGCAGGAAACCACGTTACACTTATCGATGTATATAAGGATGACTTGCCAGACATTCAAACCGTATGATCATACCATAGAACTGTTTAAACAGTGTAAGAGAGATAGTTACGAAAGTTCGGAACGCTAACAAGGTATGTAGAACACTCAGTATGTTAGTGTATGTATCGCCTGTTTTTATTATATAGTGATGTCTTGCTGAGCATAGTAACGCTTGTAGAAATTGTGTGTCCTGCAGTGGGCCACTAGGTAAACATCACAGACACCACAAGGGATGCTACATGAGGGCTTTAAACAGAACAATTCCATACCACCTGCCGTCAGTTGTAGGGTATGTCCAACAAGTACGTGCCATATCAGGGGATAGTATATGTTGATATACTGTCACAGTAGGCATGTGTATGGGCATATAATGACAATGACATGCCTAAGGTGGTCCTGCTGTGCAAGTATGCTTTGCATTATGGGATAATATGTAAAATATGTGTAATGTACAGTATTGTAGGTAGATATGTCAGATATTCTACACAGCATAACAGTCATATCATGCATACCAAAGGTATTGTCTATTGGCATGTACAATATACAATAACAGGATACATATGGCTTGTAGTCATGGGACACTGTAACAGCATGATAGCTAATCAAAATGGAAGAGCTACTCAATTAACCATGCACAAAGGACATGTAATAGCTTCACAGGTTCATAGTGGGGTACTATGCTGTCTGACAAGTCTATGTGCAAGCCCAACTACAGTGTTTACACCAGCAGCACCTCTCTAGGGTAGTGTCCTGTCTGTGAACAGCAGAGCCATGTGTTACCTGCACCTCTGCACAGTACAGCCACTACAGTGATCCCTGGCGTACATGTGTGTCTCCCATCTACCAATTGAGGTATCACATGAACAGTGCTACTGAGTATCCCTGCATGATGTACATAGGAATCATGTTCCAAAGCATGGTGAGTGTCTGGTTTGGGAATGTAACCCTCAAGCACATCCCACTCATCGTTGCGTGTGTGCACATATCCATGAGCATGTTGCTCTCAGTGGCATTTGCTTATGTCACTTATGTGGAGTATATTCATGAATATTGTTGTGGACATGGGCCCTGTATGTTCAGCAGAGATCACCCCTGAGTATGGAGTATGCAAATGTGTACAGTCGTGGTGTCCATAGTTCTGCCACATACTTCAACCTTCGGAGCTCAATAATCCTTATGGTGTGTTAATGTTGTGGTATGTAAAGCCGTAGCTGTTCTGTAAGGTGCATCCTAAACGAGGTGTTGTACCCCTGAATGTGTGTATACATCAGGAGTTCAGAGGTACAATGGGTGCCTATGTTCCAGCTATAAACCCAGTAAAGATAAGGGTGGCCACGTAGAAGGATATCCACGCCACATTGACAATATGGTTATCAAAGGAGTGGGTGCTACATACGTTTACTACGATCACGTACAATGTGACATGTATGTAGGGGACTACCACCTATGTGATAGTCAGTGGGTGATTGGTGTAATGCAAAGGGGATGTTCATGCACCTTGTGTCATGCAGCTTGAGGCCATGATATTGATATCAGGTATCCATCACAGTGACACCCTTATGGAGGGAGTCAGTATCAGCTGGTGGATCAATCATGGCACTTTGTATGCAGTTGTCTGGAAAGCTAGTCAGGGAAAGTCCCTCTGTGCTAGCCTGTACCTCAGGGAAGCATACACCAAACATGAGGGGCCCTATGACTGAGGACTGTGGTATGCCAAGTGTAACTGAAATACAGTAGGTACTATGGTATGCTACCCTCATTGTGTGGGTCCTGTCCGTGAGCCACTTTGCATAACATCCTGAGACATAGGGGTCGATGTGCAGGTGGATGTGTATGTTGTCAATGCCAGAATGGAGAACGGTGCTGAAAGCCAATGAGAGGAGAATGTAGGCTGTGCGGACCCCCTTAACGTCATCAACTATCCTGGTAACTGTATCAAAGGAATCCACCAGGTGTAGGAGCCATGCTCTGGCCCTAACAAGTCCAACCTGGGTAGCATCAAAGGACTGGAGCCCACCAATGTCTCTGTGAATAACTTCCATGATGATGTGCCCCATAGCCTTGCAGCACAGTCCAGTCAGGCGTATAGGACAATAGTCCCTCTGGTTCATTGTGGCGCTACCTGTGTGGAGTGTGATAACTGTTGTTGTGTGCCATTTAGGGGCCACAATGTCTGATACAAGGCTATTACTGAATCTGGTGACTAAGTGGGGAGACATGTCATTCAGAGGTTTGTGTAAATCACAGCCTAGGATGTTGGATGGTCACATGGAGTCAGTGTTCCAGGCCTTAGAGAATGCAGCTTAGTACTGTGTAGTTGTGACTGCAGGGGCACCGCAATGTTCCTGCATGGATTGTGGCCCTGTAGGGAGTGAGAGGGTGTAATGTTAGCATTGAACCCATCCGCCAGGATGTTGCCAACATCACTGGGTTCTGTAATATACCAGAGTAACTGTCATATGTCAGAGCAGATGTGGGTATTGCTATTGACTACTGACATACCTCCATAATGCCTTGTGGTACACCCTGGAATGTGTTGCAGTAATGTTTACGTAGCTGGGTTCGGAGTATGTGATAAGGGATCTTGTAACCCTACTGAGGCTGACCAGTGAGCTACCCCACCCATGGGATTGTACTCCACTTTGCAACAGCCTCCACTTTTTGTTGTACATTATGTCCATGGAACTGGACCCCCAGAGTGGCGTCCATTATCTGGTGGGTACCATCATGGCTCTGTTTGGAATAGCATGATCCATGCAGTCGTGTAAGTGCTAATGAAGTGCACTGGGGTATGTTTCAGCATTTGTATGTGCATTGTCCATCTGCACGGGTGTCATGACTTTTATTACTGCTGTCATAAGACGTCTGTAGTAGACGTTGTAGTAATCTTGTACTCTGTACGCCATGAAGGGTGTGGTGCCGTGATGTGGATAACAAGGGTGATTAGCATATGTTCAGAAACCACCAACGAGGGGATAACCCCAGGTGTGGAACACCAGTCACATGTTGGTAGTGTCCATGTCTAGGATATTGTTGGTCTTGGATGTAGTGTGTATGGGTTGATCCAGCCGAGTGGAGGTTGTGAATCCCAGACAGCATTGGCCTAATGTGTCGGTACATGAGTGGCTATCCCAGTTAAGTGTGGGGTAGTGTCAGTCTCACATCAGTAGTACCTGTCTGAACCCTACTGTCCAGTACACCAAGAAATGAGGGCTGGTAACCATGGGGTATGTTGTTGAATCTGTAGCATGTTACAATGTGCTTAGCAGTTCTGGCCACAGTTAGTTGCACGTGGATCACCTCTGATGCATTGTGCTAAGTAACTAGCCAGGAGGTGTGTACAACATAGTGGAATATGGAACACCTCAGCCATGGGTGTTCCAGTCCAGGTTACATGACTGAAAGGTGTGGTCTGCTTATACATGATTGAAAGGTATGGTCTGAGTATAACCTGTCAGTGCAGGTGTGCTCTACGGAGTCTAGAGGCAGGTACCAGTCACTGCAGAGATATTGAAGTGGTCCATTATAAGGAGTGCCTTGCCTGTGTGTGTGTCAGAGATGAAGATGTAAAGCATCGAGTCACATGACCCCATGTTTTGCTTGCCTTTTCCCGTTCTGTTGGTGAATGTTATTGGAAACTGTGCAAGACAGGCAGTATAGGAGCAGCAAGAGCCTTACATGTTATCTGTACTCCCAGGGCTGACAGGTGCAGGTCATCTGTGCCAAAGCATCGTGTTTTGTTGACCATGTCAGTCAAGGTGGACAGATACTGGATGCCTGTGGAATGACAGCAGAAGCACAGGCAACTGTTGAAGTGAAACAGTCAGTCATTGTACAGTGGTATCAAGTCCGGATGAATGCATAATGCTCCCCAGGGCTTGGCCAATACCTTCAGGGCTACAAGACCGGTGAGCTATTGCATGTCCTTGCACATGTAGTCTGTGAAGTTGCATCTCAGGGCAGTCACACTAACATTGAGAATGACAGTCAAATTGTACCTGGTGAGGTGTGGCGTGGGTGCATAGGTTATGTTGCAGAACCAGTTACCCGACAGCTAAATGTAAGCGACTATCGCCTTGTGTAGCCTGCTGAGTGGGACATCAGTGTGACCGCCTACAGAGTCACCTATGACAGGTGTGTTGTGTATGTTATAACACCCTATTGGCTGTATGGGATGGGCATACATGAGTCTGTGGGCTATAAGTTACTGTTGTTGTGTTTGGTGATGGGGGGCTGCCTTTGGTGCCTACACAGAGTATGGAGAGGTTCTGCAAAAGTTGTACTCATACTATATGTGGCCTGTGGTGTTGGAGATCTTGTGAGACTATGTGATGAGTGGGGTGTGTTGCAAATGTTACACATCCCCACATGACTGTCAGGTTCAGTCTGGGTTGGTGAGAGCATTACCCCCAGCATGGCTACATATGTGCATCTCCCACAGGCTGTAGTGTCATACGTTGGGAGGTGAGCATTGACTGTGTACATGAGACAATTGCTCTATTGCCACATGTACGCCATATTCATCATATAGACAGGCAATAGCACTGGTACGTGACAGTTGGACCATTCAACCATGTCTCACAAGATATGTGAGTTACGTGTGTACAACAGCTGTTGTACTGTAAGCAAGCTGGAAATGTAAGGACAGACAGTGTACTTGTGAGAAATGGTTTGGAATGGGTGCTATATTAATTAGTCGCTCATGAAGTGCTCACAAGTTCTGAACAAGTGCTGAGCATGAAAATGCAATACAGATAGGGTGTTGGATAATATCAACCCTCAAGTGGTGACGACAGTCATAATTGGAGGCACTGCACTATTACCCTGCTGAGTATGATCTGCAAGTCCATGAACCTTTATCAACGTAGATGTTAGCAGTACAGATGTAGATGACAGTACAGATGTTTGACTACATGTACCTTCGTATGTCACAGGAGTGTTCTACCAGTGGCCTGTTGACAGAATCAACACTAAAAAAAGGTGTCAGAGTGACATGTGCATATCACACCAGTGGCAGCTACAGTAAAACAGGGTTAATGTGTTGTACTCCCCCCTCATTGTAGCCCATACCATACAGACAAATGTGAGGCATCTGTGTATGTAAGGATGAGAATGGCCATGTCCTATGAGCAATAGCTGTCTCAGAGTTGTGGACAACATACAGAATGGGCTTTGTGGGTGAGGTGTGTGACATATGTGCACATTCTGACAGATGATATTGGCATTGTCACCGCCAGGTGAATATCCCTGTACCCATTAACTACCACCTAGGCTGCGGTCAACATTATGGGCACTGTGTAAGGGATGGTGCTGTGCAGTTCACCTCCCTGAGTTGGTGACATCTCCAGGCCTATTAGGTAGTCATACGAGGCACCCATGTCATGACAAAGTGCCATCCGTGAGAATGGAGATCATTGGACAGGCATACTCAGCACTCGGGTGACCAATATTGGATCACATATCACCTTTAAGGGGTATTGGCCATGCGTGGATGGGCGATACCAGCCTTCACAATCCTCACCTCCACTATGCAGCATGCTGGCTACCTTGCATAAAGACATGTGCTACACTATGATGTTGGACATGCTACACGTACATATCCTGATCTGAAAGACATATATCATGGACAGCCACTGTCCTACTACTAGGATTGCCACATGCTGGACAGATCCCTGTGCCATACATGTGACATACTCCTGCCATACCATACAACCCTGTCCATCAAAGCTGCACATGTCATCTCTGTCATACATGGTGTGATGACCGCATGGTAGCTGTATTAGCAACTGGCTGGATCAGTAATGTGGCACTGATGCACCTTGCAGTGGCAAAATGGCTGTTGGATACAGCTAGGAAACCTTGCCCGTACATGCTATAGTTGATAACCATCCCTGCGAATGACATCCGGCTAGCCATTGTCCCATGTCTATCACATGTGCAACACAGGCAATCCATGGCAGGATGTTGAACTGCTGTACAGTGCTGTGTAGATGTATATGGCAAAATACATGCATGTAAAGGTTTCCATGCGTATGTGTGCATTGCCACTGCTCAAGTCCATTAAGGCAGTGTATGTGTTGATATGTGACATATACACAGCATCAAGGTCAACAGCATTACTGTGGACACATCCAGGCATGTGCTGATAGGTAAGAACACCAGTGCAGGCAAACAGACATGCCCACATCAAGACAGCATTCACATGGAGTATGAACAATGTAATGAGGTGACACACATATATGGTGATGATATCCAATGCATAACGGGTGTTACATGTTTGTGTCACAAATATGTCAGTCGTGTCAGTGTCGTGATGATTTGCAAAGATAACTGCAGATGTACTAGATGTAATACAAATGTATGTGCCGCAGTATCTCTGTACATCTCTGTGATACTGTGACCTGTCACCATCATTATGTCTTACATATAATGCCTCATTCACACCTGCCAGCATATAGCCACCAGGAGGATGATGTCCTCATCCCGTACCTCCATGAGAACTATGAGGTGTTGTTCAGCCATGTGCCACAGCATGCCCAGCAGTGTGACGACCTGTGGCAGGACCTTTGCAGGAGGGTTAATGATGTGGGTGGCCATAACCACACCTACCAGCAGGTGCACAGACAATGCATGGACTTGATACGACATGCAAAACAGCATGTCACTGCAATCGCCAGGGAAAAAGGTGGAACAGGAGGTGGGCCACCAACCCAGCCCCCACTCACACCCACCGAGGAGCTACTGGCCAGTCTGGGGACACCCTCAGAACAGCATCCACAAACACTAGCTGCCATCGTGGAGCTGGGTGTCTCCCAACCAATGAGCCTGGAGTTGCCTGGTAAGTCAGTACTGCACATATGACTATTATATCCCTTTTAGTTGCATGTGTCACTGTACATTATGTAATGTAACATCCTATACAAGGTATGTTTACACACATGCTGCATACTACAGTATGCTACCCTGTGTATGCACACATGTGCATACTATATGCTATTGTACAGGCGAATTTGTTAACATACACAGTGCACCCTCTGGCTGTCATACAGTCATGGATAATGTTCAAACTGCTGTCTCACCCCTATACAGGTACCTCTGGCGTGCCGCACAGACATCAGTCCATTGCAGGTGAGACTGTCATCAGTATCAGGCATGTTAAAGCATAGATCTATTCGCTATGTGGCCAGTTAACACTTGTACACTTGATGTTTGGTGCAGTCACGATATACAGGTCGCATCTCCCATCATTCACACTGGCTACCCATGTGCAATATATACAAATGAAATGATACACTGACATGAAACCACAGTATCTGTCATTGCTACATGTGTGGACAGCTGTGCATACAACTGTGGAGGTGTTGTACAATGTAGGCATATGTACTATACATTGGAACAACATATGTGTACTACGCAAACAGTACCACCCAGTGAGCTGGGTTATGGGCAGCCCACAGGAGTCACCATTGTGTTATATGCCCCTGCAATGGGTGCACACATTGTGATGTGCCATCTGACATGTCCCAGACACGTAGTGTTCTAGCTGCAATATTGTCACATTATCCCATAACACATAACCCACATACCAAACATACAACCCATTGTCTGCATAACCCTGTGGATGGTGACATATCTGACATCTATGGGTGTATGTCATATGGGACAACACAGACATGTGAGCTAGACAGCCATCACAAACATTTGGCCAACACATGTTCACACATGGCCATGGGGGATGGCCAGAGACATGTAGCCACACAGTGGATGTGATGTGTATTCACCCTGTTGCACATTGTCCACACATGGTCCAATTATAGCCTTAGTTGACTAATTATAAAGTTGATGTGGTACACTGGACATCCTAAAAGCCTGTGTACAGCTAGTGGAGGTGTTACTTAAGTCTACCATATAAGATGTATTGAATATCACGACTATGTCATAGCATGACAGTAGTAACCTTTACAGCTTCCACAGACATTGACACCACATCAGGCCACAGATACTGTACATTTCCCTTGCTGCTGTAGGACATCACCGTTAGCTGTGCACCTCGTGTGTGTGGTACATCAATGTCATATGGGACATGGTGAGTTGACAAGTCTGCCATGTGTGGACATGGTTGCCAGGCAGCTAAGACTCTATAGTATTTGTGCAGGGGTGTCATCTGTAGGTCTTCCAGTGACCTGTCACATGACACAGCATGGTTTGGTGTGTATACACCTCAGCATTGTGGGTCACAATCCACAGTTATGTCATGGGTATGCATGCAGTTATGGCTATGAAATGTGTGCATATTACGTACTGTATAGCAATATAGATGCCTCATGATGCCATGCAATGGCACAGTGTCTGTACTTCACACTGTATAGCAATGTAGATGGCTCACACTACCCATCCATGCTCATGCACATTTGCTAAACATGCATTCTATCTGTAGGGCATACAGACAACACTGCAATGTGATACCCATTAAAATGCTGTACATGTGTCAGGACACCATTGTGTCAGACATGTATGCATGTTAATGCACACGTCAGCAGATTACATGTCAAAGTCACTTCAGCCATATGTACTGTTAACCTGTTCTGGTCCACATGGTGTATCATGGGGATGCATGCTTACTACCATGATTGTGTGAACTGCATGGCTACTGATATGACACCTGCTTTCTGTTGTGTGCAACCCAGGGAAGTATGCTAACTAACACTATTAATGTCTGAGCTGCATGCCGTCTGCTGTATCACATGCATGCTGCATGCTGTCTGTCAAATCACATGCATGGTGTGTGTGTGTGTCTGTGTGTCTGTGTGTGTGTGTCTGTGTGTGTGTGTGTGTGTGTGTGTGTGTGTGTGTGTGTGTGTGTGTGTGTGTGTGTGTGTGTGTGTGCGCGTGTGTCTATTGTAATTTAGAGACTTTCTTTGCATTCACAGGTGATGTAGGTGCGTTACCCTCCTGCAGTCCATCTGATGTTAGTGTCCCCACAGATGCTAGCAGTGATGAGCATATGCATGAGGTACAGGCAGGGTTGTCAGGGGCTGAATCTGTGCCAATGGTTGCCAATCCAGCTATGTCCCCCTCTTCCCCACATACAGTTCTGCTGCCAACACATACCGCATCACCAGTGGCCATAGAGGAAGGACAGTCAGCGTATGTTAGCATGGAACAGGAACGTGTGGTGGCTACAGAAGGTGTGTCTCCACACCATGGTGTCAGTGTAATGACTGCAGATGTGCCACACAGGCATGTGGCCAGTGCTACTCATAGGAGGATCTCTGGCAGACATGCACCTGCAGGACAGAGCGCAGCAGTTGGTGTCACCAGACGCATGCTCCAGGCTGTAATGGCGGCACAGACACATGCTGAATGGCAGAACAGAGAAGGGCAGAGGCTGCAGAGGGCTGCTATCCATACTCTAAATGACAACATCCATGCATTGGTAAATGCTCAACAGCAGATTGCTGATGTTCTGGACAGGCGATTGGGTGAGATGGTCGGAATCCTTGACCGTGACATGGCAATCCGTGAGCGTGAGCTGTCTGTGCTGGAACATCTGGTAGGAGTGAGGCATAGGACACGTGGACGTAGGCCAGCTACACCACCTAGTGCAGGTCAAGGTGAGCGTGCCACCTCACATGCCCATTTACATAGTGCCAGTAGCAGTAGCAGTGCAGCTGGTGCTGTGCTGTCCACACTAGGACACAGCAGGCCATGTGGACGTGGCCCTGGATGTTCCCAGCAGGGACACGGTTCCAGTGGACATGTGTCGTCGGACAGTAGCCAATCTGTACCTCCGCCTGGTAGTGCCTGTGCAACCCCTGGCAGGCACAGGTCATGTGGCCGTGGCCGGACACAGTGAGCTGTACATCCTGGTCTGTACAATCTGGAACTATCAATAATACCCATGTGTAGTCCTCACAAAAGGCAGAACTGTGTGCACACATACACGCACATGGCAAAAACATCTGTAGGGCACCGCAACACCCACATGCATAATGACCACACATGTCCAATCTGATCACCGGCCCTTACCCACACACATGATGTCATCCATTGGTGCAGCCTATGCCCCTGGCAAACATTATCACCCTGTGCATATGATGAAGCCTGTGCCACATCCCTATCATCCACACCATTGGTGCAGATACATGCTCAAATGGTCTGATGCACAGGGTGAACAGAATAGTGAGAGAAGTGTATATTACATTAGTTGTGTACTGATGACATGCACTAGACATACCATGTAGTACAGGTTTATCATGCATTGTTATATGTTCACAGTATGTGTCTTGGTAACAACATCAACAGCATGTTGGTAATGATGCCCTGGTTCCCTCCTTATAGTCTACTTGCATGTGCCAACAAGTAGCAGTGTTTGCAGTTACCCATGTGTAAATGTGGAGTACTCACAGGCATGTATGGCAATATCAGCATGCTATACGTAGCCTCAACCTGACTGTTGGAAAGGCTAACATACCACAGATGTCCACACATCTACTGATCCAGAAGCATGTGGGCTGTTTAATAGGCTACATTAGCTAGAGACGTGACATCCATACCAGGTCACGTCACAGGTATATTGACATGGTGCGGGGGGTGTACACAGCGGTCCGGCCAATGATAACATTAGAGGCCACTTGATAGCATGAGGCCTCACTGTGTAGCAGTAATACCCTGTCACATTACAGGAACATGCCCACTCTCATGGGGTCAACAACACTATAACGCACACTTCATAGTGTTGAGGTGAGGACCCCTGCCTATGTGGTAATCACCCTCACAGTACTGTGCACCCACACGACGTGACACAGAGAATGAACATGTGCAGGTAGACAGTAAGGCTGAGACCGATGGCATCAACAGGGTGGTAGACTGCATCACCATGAGGGGTTAGGGATCCTGTCTGTTCTGTATGGTAGCATACACCCTCACTCCATGTACCAGACAGCCATACATACATACACACACACACACACACACACACTGTGGAGTCCACAAATGTCATTCACATATGGATAGCTGACATGTGTGTGATACACACACCACCCCTGCCTACGTCATGCTTTCCACACTGCAGATCTCTACAACAGTGTACAGGGGTGTGTAACAATTGGGATGTATTCCCCACCATATGTGGCATATATGGTCACACAAGCAAACACACATGGCAGTACTGTGAATGATACACATGCTATATGATGATATGTCTGACATACATACAGCAGTATTGGCCGCATTATGTGTACCAACGCTACCTCCGGCAATTGTGCTGCTATATGCACATGGGAGGATGTAAGTGTTACAGGTGTCAAGTGACTTACAGTCAGTAACACCCGACCGCTGTGTAGGTTTTATGTCTTCACCGTCAAGTAACATAGCGTACTGTTTGCACATGTAATGGTAGGATGGCGTGTGACACACCTGTGAGCCATGCCTGGCAAACATCCATCTGCAAAGGTGAATCACAACTTTATGTACACACATCCATCCATACCTGATGTACATCCTACCATACTGTCAGTATTTCACCATATACAGGTGTCAATGATGGGGCTGCATTGCAACTGCATGTTGTAGTTAGGCACAGATGAATTACATACATCAGCTACTGCACATGCATGGTAGCTGCATGCACACCACTACATGTACATGTGTGTTGGTCCTACATGCCTGTCATGTAGCCATGTTTGTATGCATTGCAATTGGTGGGCATGTGTGATGACATACATAACACATGGACTGTTGTATGATATGATGGGTATCATGGATAACTAGTACACAGGGAATGTGTCCTCGGTCAACATTACTACCTCATGTACTGTTAGCATTCAACAGCCATGGACCTACCTTCCATTTGCATGCGTGTGATTGCTGTAGCCACTTGTCTGCATGGAGGACATCAAAAGCTATGCTATGTACATATGTGTTGTGTGTGTGTGTGTGTGTGTGTGTGTGTGTGTGTGTGTGTGTGTGTGTGTGTGTGTGTGTGGTCCATGCACATATCCACTGCAATTAAATGTATGTCATATCCAAACATGTGTGTCCTTTGGTGTACAGCGACAGTCATCTGTCACAGATGTGTAACACCCAGGGTCCCTGTTATGTGTAGAACTGACCTGGTTATGTACAGTGGTATCATTGCATTGCATAACACATGATGGAACCCAGTCAGTGCATGTGTAGTCTGCACAGTTGCTGTAGACCTATGTACAGTCCACTGGTCATGAGTCACACGGTGTTGTGGTGATGAATGGCTGTGTGTTGTTGGTCCAATGACATGGTGATGTCTGAGGGCTACATAGTAGACTGCGGCGTTTACCTCTGTGATCTGCACCTGAGACATCTGTGATGGCTCTTGAGTGTGTACTGGTCAGTACATGTGAGTGGCCTTCATGTACGTGGGGACAGTAACACCATGCTTTGCCCTTCCATGCTTAGAATCCATGTGCATGCAAGACAGCCCTTTGCTACTGCTAAGTGTGTGAGCATGCACAGTATGCCGTTGTGTAGATGGACACACAGTACATTACATACTGTGCCCTTCCGTGTTTAGAATCCGTGTGCATGCAAGATGGCTCTTTGCAACTGCTAAGTGTGTGAGCATGCCCAGTACACTGTTGTGTAGATGGATACACAGTACATTCCAAACGGATGTGTGATACTGTGTGAGCATGCCCAGTGACACCTTGTGTTTGTGATGTGCCTCTGTGTATGGGCATGGCCATTGACATCCTGTATAGTGATGGTGGTCATCCAGGCAACAGATGTCCATTTTCCACGTCAGGATGGATGCCTACATTGAACGCACTGGTTGACTGTCTTTAAGGGTGTACTGTCTGTGGCATGTCTTGTATCTATGTAGTGTTGTAATAGTGCTCCGTAGATAGGCCGTTGTCCTACTCACACCACTGCCGTGTGTTTGTCTACGTCTACCTTGGGACAGTAATATGCTTTTAGACTGCTCACTCTCTATGCATTCCCTATCGGTGTCTTTGCCTTTGCTGATGATGTCATCCACCTAGAAGTATGCCTCTGGGAGTGCTGTGTTCCAATAATCTCGGTAGCACATTCTGTAACTGTGTAATGCTGTAGTGTGATAAGGTAGTTAGGTGTATGTTCGACTCCCAGCCCTGCCAAGTGTGTGTGTTTCCAGCTGCCTGGGGACAGAGTAATGCTTTTAGATGGTTCACTCCACATACATTCCCTATCGGCGTCTTTCCCTTTGCGGATGATGTCATCCACCTAGAAGTATGCCTCTGGGAGTGCTGTGTTCCAGTAATCTCAATAGCGTGTTCTGTAACTACGTAATGTTGTTGTGTGATAAGGTAGTTAGGTGTATGTTCGACTACCATCTCTGCCAAGAGTTTGTGTGTGTTTCCAGCTATCTGGGGACAGAGTAATGCTTTTAGATGGCTCACTCCACATACATTCTCTAGCGGCATCTTTGCCTTTGCGGATGATGTCATCCACCTAGAAGTATGCCTCTGGGAGTGCTGTGTTTCAGTAATTTCGGTAGCACATGCTGTAACTGCTTAATGCTGTAGTGTGATAAGGTCGTTAGGTGTATGTTCAACTCCCAGCCCTACCAAGTGTGTGCCTGTGCCTGTGTGTGTGTGTTTCCAGCTACCTGGGGACAATGTAATGCTTTTAGATGGCTCACTCCACATACATTCCCTATCGGCGTCTTTGCCTTTGCTGATGATGTCATCCACCTAAAACTATGCTTCTGGGAGGGCTGTGTTCCAGTAATCTCGATAGCGTGTTCTGTAACTGCATAATGCTATAGTGTGATAAGGTAGTTAGGTGAATGTTCGACTCCCATCCCTGCCAAATGTGTGTGTGTGTGTGTGTGTGTGTGTGTGTGTGTGTGTGTGTGTTTCCAGCTGCCTGGGGACAGAGTAATGCTTTTAGATGGCTCACTCCACGTACATTCCCTATCGGCGTCTTTGCCTTTGCGGATAGAGTCATCCTCCTAGAAGTATGCCTCTGGGAGTGCTGTGCTCGAGTAATCTCGATAGCACATTCTGTAACTGCGTAATGCTGTAGTATGATAAAGTAGTTAGGTGTATGTTCGTCTCCCAGCCCTGCCAAGTGTGTGTGTTTTCAGCTGCCTGGGGACAGAGTAATTCTTTTAGACGGCTCACTCCACATACATTCCCTAGTGGCATCTTTGCCTTTGTGGATGATGTCATCCACCTAGAAGTATGCCTCTGGAAATGCTGTGTTCTAGTAATCTCGGTAGCGGGTTCTGTAACTTTGTAATGTTGTAGTGTAATAAGGTAGTTAGGTGAATGTTCGACTCCCAGCCCTGCCAAGTGTGTGTGTGTGTGTGTGTGTGTGTGTTTCCAGCTGCATGGGGACAGAGTAATGCTTTTAGACGGCTCACTCCACGTACATTCCCTATCGGCGTCTTTGCCTTTGTGGATGATGTCATCCACCTAGAAGAATACCTCTGGGAGTGCTGTGTTCCAGTAATCTCGATAGCACGTTCTGTAACTGCGTAATGCTGTAGTGTGATAAGGTAGCTAGGTGTATGTTCGTCTCCCAGCCCTGCCAAGTGTGTGTGTGTTTTCAGCTGCCTGGGGACAGAGTAATGCTTTTAGATGGCTCACTACACATACATTCCCTATCGGCGTCTTTGCCTTTGCGGATGATGTCATCCGCCTAGATGTATGCCTGTGGGAGTGCTGTGATGCTGGAACTCGGTAGCGCATTCTGTTACTGCATAATGCTGTAGTGTGGTAGACTAGACAGGTAGGTGCTCGATTCCAAGGCATGGCAGGTGTGTGTGTATGTGTTGGTATCTGTGGGTGGCTAGCTGCGGGATGTGTTCAGTTTGTTTTGTTGCTGACCTATATAGTTTCCACAGCCCACATATTCTGCCAAGACACTGGGTTGTCAACACATACATTCACCAATAGGTCTGGTGAGTAACTGTCAGCAGCCCTACTCTTACCCTTGATACGGTCTGATCCATGTGATGCAACATAACACACTTGCCTTGATAGTAACAACAATACGTGATGCAGGTGGCACATGTAGTTTCCTTTTTATTCCTGTCTAATGCATTGCTGTCATGTGGTCCGCTGTTGTGATATAAATGCCATATCTACATATGTGTGTACATGTATATGTGTGTATGTATATATATATATATATATATATATATATATATATATATATATATATATATATATATATATATATATATATATATATATATATATATATATTTATATATATATCTCAAAAACAGTCCAAGTCCCAAGTAATTTACTGAAAACGAACCCAGATAGAGATGTAAAGAAGGTGCTGATCCAAATATGGTGATGACAATCCAATGAAATAATCCAATTCAATGATAAACGAAAAACCAAGAACAGCTTTATTTACAAACGTAAGCGCTTTCACGGAGATGTATTCCGCTTCTTCAGACGTACTCCAGACAACATGAATATAGTGCCCTAGCCAAACACACTCTTCATAAGGGCAAGGAACATGTTTTTAAATTTCAAGTGCTACATGTACAGAATACCAATATTAGGTTAGGTGACATTACTAACCTGACTGAACAGGCTGAAGTTAGGTGGATTCTCAGACTTGCTGCACACAAGGATAGTGGGCTTAATGAGACTGTTTCTCTTAGCCCATGCTTAAAGCAAGGTCTCTTAAGTAGTAAATATAATACATATATTTTTAGGTTATATATATATATTTTTATAAATCACACTTTAGTCATATGTATTATGTATTATACTTTGTTCCCTTTATCTTGCCTGTTTTGTATTTTGTGTTTTACAATGTTATATTTTATAACTTTTTCATAATATTTTATTTATGCTCTTTTTTTTTTTTTTTTAATATGGTAATCACCGAAGATTCCCTATCTATATTCATGTTTATGTGTATATGTACTGGGAAGTGTTCTTCTTTTTTATACTATGCATTGGTACTGTTTTTAATAACCCTGTTTTACAATTTTGTAATTTTGCAACTACGAGAGTTAATTATTGAATTATTGAATGATTAATTAATTGTGTGGTACTATATAAGAGAAAATTTATGAGTGTTTAGTAGTACGTCTGAAGAAGCGGAATACATCTTCGTGAAAGCACTTACGTTTGTAAATAGAGCTGTTCTTGGTTTTTCATTTTTCGTTGAATTGGATTATTTCATTGGATTGTCATCACCATATTTGGATCAGCACCTTCTTTACATCTCTATCTGGGTTCGTTTTCAGTAAAATATATATATATATATTTATATGTCCATGTATATATGTATACAAATAATATATATGATATATGTAGATGTAGAGGTGGACATAGATGTGAACATATGTCTGGGGACATCAGCACTATTGAATGTTTGTGCCGGATGATCTGTATGTGATAACATGAGATCTATGTATATCTGCCTTGGTGTGGTGGTAATGCACATCGTCTGCAGTGTGCAGGGCCACAGGTTGTAGTCGTGTAGACACCGGCTATTTTGTTGCTGGGAAGACCATGGGACATCGAATATGGTGATGTTAAGGCACCTGTTGCCAGTTGTGTCTGGATTTGAGTGACACTGAGCATTGGTTAATAATTTGGAGGTTCGGTATGGGTCATATAACTATTCATTAAAAGACTATACTCTGCAGATGAGGTTGACTATGGTGTACCACATTTATCACCAGGGTGTGCTGCTGGTCCCTGGAGTGTATGTGTGTAGTCAGCCGGGTGCAGGTCTCGAATATAGTTGACAGCATGGGAGGGGGTCAGGCATACTCTACGTACATTGCAGAACTGTGCCTCGGGAGTGCTCCTGCCTTAGCACACCTAAGCTAGGGGTGTGTCTATACCTGACTGGTGACATTTGGAGGGATGACAGCAGTGGTGGGGTAGTCAGGGTGTACAGGCTGCACAAACATGTGTTGATCAGCACAATCAGCAGATGACATGGTCAGCCCGCACATGAATAGTACATTAATGCGAGCAAGCAGTATACACACAGGTTTCGTCCACACTCTACACCACCGGTGTATACCTGCACGGACATTTCACAACACAGTCCAACCAAATGACACGGGCTGCAGCAGGCAACATATACCAACATGTGCAGGAGGCTGGGGCAGTGAGGATGTGTATGCTGCCAAACAACCCTTACTGGGGGGACATAAGATTTTATAGACCGAGGGTGACTTACCAGGGGCTACATGGGCTGCGGATGCTGGAGCACTATGGGGTGGGCAGAGACCTCCTACAGAAGCTTGTTGACCTGTGCCTGCCACACCTGACACATCAAACAGGCCGAGAGAAACGCATCACCGTGGATACCATGGGATGTGTTGGCCTAGGTGTACTAGCCACAGCTACCTTACACAGCACAACTGGGGATATCATGGGTATCTCACAGGCATCTGCATCCAGAGTATTGCACCAGTTCACAGATGCCATGTCAACACATGCTAGTGAGCACGTACATGTCCTCAACACACGTGATTAGTGGACCAGCAATATGCATCTGTTCAACCACATGAATGACTACCCTGGGGTACTGGGTGCTATAGCCTGCACACATAGCACCACCCAGGGAATGGGGTAGGGCCTACAGTCACTGCAGGGGCATACTCTCCAACAGCTAGGCCATATGCGATGGCCAGGGCATGAGACTGAATGTGTGTTTTGTCTGCCCTGGAAGCTATGATGTGTCCGATATATGGCTTCTGACACAGCTGTAGCACACCAATACCTATATAGACATCCCCTACAGTCTCCTAGTGGGGGATGCTGGGTAAACACTGGTGTAGTGGCTGATGACACCCATCAGCAATGCACACACACCTGAACACTCACACCATACTGAGGCGGATGCACAGGCAAGACATATACTTGTGCATGTGTTTGGGATGCTCGGTTCACAGTTCTGGTATCCGGACACATCCGTTGGAGCTCTGCAGTATTCACAAGCTACATGCATACAAGTTGTTATGGTATTTGCTATGCTACACAATGTTATCCTGCAGTAACAGTTGCAGCAGGAACAGCATGGGGCAGGGCCACACAGCCCAACACCACTGCCAAGGCCTGTACAGGCACAGTCTAACTTGGTGAAGGAACTACCTGAGTAGGGCACAGTCGGTGAAAGCCCGTGCACAGTATGACCTGCCCTTGGCAAAGAGGCAAACCAAGGCATATGCACTGACACAGTAGGTACCCAGGAATTTCCCATCTCTTACCCGCACACAGTACAATGGATGCCAAACATGACAGTACCTGTGCTCGGCCATGTATAGGAGGTGCACTGTAAGTATCCAACATAGGCAGCACTCCAGCACCATCCTCAAGTCTGGAACACACCCAGGGTATGTCTATTGACCTAACAAGTGGCAGTTGTATTAGAATGTGTAGTTAGCCATTGCTATGGAATGTATGTGAGCATACAAGTGACTGTGGTGGCCAAATGTTAGGGTAGCAGACAGTACACATCCATAGTGGCACCATGACCACTGTAGCACATACGGGGGTCACAATGGTAGCCTGTAGTACACAGGGTGTCCTAACCCACTGCAGATTATGGGCTGACCATCATGTGTGTCCGTACAGCCCACACACGTTCCATGCAGCTGGACAGCTTTGGACCAATACAGACAAATGATATACGATGGCCAATGGATATGCCCAATGAATGACCCCAACCCCCTAAGACACACACAGATGACAGCAGGCCAGGCAGTTTGATGTAGGTTGTGTAAGCTAGGACGTCCAACACCACTGTGCTGGTATTTAAAGCTGGGAACTGACGTACCCTGGTATCCCTCCAACCAGCAATTTAGGTAGGTCCACACACTGACATTGAGTACCCAGCATACCAGTACAGTAGCGGCAGATGTGCACAACTGTTGGCTGTGCTCCATCACATCTACACATGTGAGAGTCATGTGCACCACCCACTGTACTGTGTAGGACTATGGTTGTGGTTGTATGTCCCCCCATGCTATGCAGACATGTAGCAACTGTCAATGCCACATGACCATTAGCTACCCTGCAGACACAGCATGACACCTGTCTGTGTAGAACAGAGGGGTCAGCAACACAATACTAACTATCTGGACATGTGACACATGCAATACAGTTGACCATACTTTGCATGCTCACACACATGACTGTATGACGATATTGTCAGTTGACAACAAGTGTAACAGTCATACTGGGCATGTTCATACACTGAAACACAGGATGGCCAGGCATGCATACACCAGTGGTCCGGACATATCTGCCAGCACATTGCTATACTGTTGGATGTCTGCGCTGTATGGTGTGTGTGTGGTCTATTGTCTGTACATATGCCATGGTCTATTGTTAATTCACATGAGCTATGTGCGCAGGGTACTTCTACCATCATCTGTAAAAGGTGGTTCTTTGTTTGTGGACAGGCCGATGCCTTTGGATACAGAGCGGGTAAGGCATAGTCCATCAGGTGGGAGCTGTTGTGCATGGGTTTGCATAGTGTTAAGCACTGCTGACCTCTGGTCACAGCACCTTATACACGTTTAGACTCCACATTTCTTTGACAGTGCACTACTGGCATACTTGTAGACAAACACGCTTACAGCCGCTCGCTCTCTGACATTTCCGCTTACATTTGTCACTCACGCTGGGTGTGTACAATCCCTTGTGATGCGTATTACATCGGACTACATGACTACAGTATTGGGTATGTGTAACCATTTTGCGATGGCAGGCATTCGACTGTATGGACTCGGCGGCCTGTCCAGTGACATAATCATGTTATATGCGTGTTCCTCATATGAGCTGCTCCCATCTGCCTGATACATGGGAACCGATACTCTGCAATGTTGACATGTGACTTGAGTTTAACACAGCTTTCTGCCGAGTCATGCTACTGCATACCTACAGCACGTTGACCACCTTTCAGATTGCACGATGGGAGACTGTAGGAGTGACACCTTTCCCACTTTGCATAGGACAGTCCGTCATCACACATCTCATGTGACAATACCAGAACTCTCCACCAATTGGGGACACATTTCTGCAGAATCAGGGACAGGTCAAGAAAAATCAGGGACACTTGTACAAAAGTAGTGCTATTAACTTGACACATTGACAGAATCAGAGCATATGACTTAATACACATATTCTGAAGTAACAGTTGTTTATAACTCTTACTTATTGTCATTAGTCAGTAAGTGTAATTCACCACCTTTCCTTCAACAGCCACTAATTTTAGGAGGGATTAAGAAGGACAGAGTTAGACTTTCAGTCAAACTCAGGGACATACCTGACATTCAGGGACAGTTGAGTGGTATGGACAATACTCTAGCCATTGCAACTGTCCTGATTAGGGGACCTTCTCATGTTGTAGGTGTCTGTACTGGTTGCTTGTTACAGGTCTTGTATACCTGACACGTCAATATGTCATATGTAGTAGCATAAGCAACTATACTGCTGCTAGACTACGTTTTGATTTGTTCTGATATGTATATTTCTGTACTATACATGGCTGAAGGTATTTTCTGCCCTGGTACATCTGACAGTTCTACAGAGCAGGCTCCACTTTGGCCATTCAGATGGATGGCGGCCCTATAGACCCTATATGTAGTGCTATCACATGTGTCAAGGCAATACATACCCACAGCCAGTAGTAAACGGACGACTTCCATGGTTTGCATACGTTAAGGTTATTCATATAGCATTATAATTGATAATACTGTTTCCTATTACATGTAGCTGTTACTGATACAACAAATTGATGTCTGACACCACTACACACACTATATAGCCTCCATTCCCGAACTCACAGGCCATGTGCCATAACTGTCATTTTGCAGGACACAACTGCCCAGACAGGTGTGTCCCTTGCAGGCGTATGGGTGTTGAACCTCTTCTATTATGCTATCATCTACCTGAGGTGGTCAGCAAATTATGCACTTTCCGTCAGTATCAGAACTCACATACCAATGGGTGTGAATTAACAGTGTATCAGGGACAATGCATAACACCCTGTGGGACACATTTAGATGATTGGTTCTATTAACCAGACACATTCACAGTCACAGAGCATATGTATTCATTCACATTTGTCGAGGTACATGCTGCTCATGACTCATACATGTTGTCATCTGTCATTACCTGTATTCCGCCACCTGTTCACCTAATTTCACTAGTTCTGGCAGTGTTTAGTTGGACTTTGTTACATTCTCATACATAACTATGGACGTCCATGCTAATCGGGTACAATGCACTGTTTAGGTCTCTATGTATTCCCGCGATGGTTTACAGACTATCCGGTAGATGTGCTCTTCAGGTTTGGGAGGTGTAGGCGTATGCTATGCCCACGTAGGAATATTAATGACTTCCACTGGGCGGGCCTACTACATCTCTGCCAACCAGCACCTGCACACTTAAGCCCATGAATGCATACCCATGGTCCACCAACCTGGCACCCCTCTACAGCAGTCATGACAAATACTTACTGCGAGTGCAGCTGGGGTATGAGCACACCCCTACACATTGCCCACTCTCCCTGTCTCGGACACATGTCGTATGTTTTGTCAACCCATGTATTATCACACTTGCACAACCTACTGTTCCATGTACACCTACATCCTGCTGATAATAATGTCAGCAGATTCACACGTACCCTGAATTTTTGGGGTGCCGCAAGGGACACCGTTATCCATGTTTAAAGTGTAGACCTTGCAGAACTCTCTCACTGGTCCTTTCCTACCGGTGTTTTGGACAGCGGCAGTGTATTGATCTGTATTGCCTGTCTGTATGTCTGTCCAGGCTAGCTGGGTGATGTGGGGGGCACAACATTTATTTATTGGACCTCCTAGTCACATATGCCCGGGCTGTAAATATGTTACCCCTAATTGCTGTGAAGTTACCTATTTATGTACTTATGTACATGTGTATATCTACACTGACATATATATTTTGTTTTGTGTGTATGTGTATATATCACTACCTGTTGTTTGTGTATATATCTATCTATCTATATATATCTGTAGTATATCCTTGTGTGTGTGTGTGTGTGTGTGTGTGTGTGTGTGTGTGTGTGTGTGTGTGTGTGTGTGTGTGTGTGTGTATCTATAGATATGTAAGGAATGCTGAAAGATGAAAGCAAACATAAGGGTTATGAAGGGAATCCAGAGCAAGTAAGGAATTATGAAGTGCTCGTAGCTTATGTCTCTCATTACTTAAGAAGTTGAACATTAATAACTCACCACTCAATATCACAATACAATCTGTCTTATTTCATAGATAGTATAGCATCTCTAACCAAGTATTGCCTAACATCTAGTCCTAACTCACACCAATAGCCAAGTATCGCCATATCCACTTTCACCTTCAAACCAGCGCCCACTTCACATATAAAACTACTCTTAGGCAAACTCAAACCAAGCTTTTGTTCAGCTGATGACTTTCCAAGTGAGTACCTTAAAATAGCAACCAATGTCATTGCTTATCCTGTCTTAATCCCTATAAATAGATCAATTCAGGAATCCTACATTCCCTCTCTCTGGAAAAAAGTTGCACATTATACCTCTGCACAAAGGAGGAAATTCAACAGACATTGCTAACTTTAGACCTATAGCAATCGTGTCCATATCTCCAAAATAATTAAAAAATGTATTCAAAAACAATTGCTAAACTATCTCCTGCGGGAAGAACTCCTGTCCCCTACACAACATGGCTTCTGTCCTTCCCATAGTACCAGCACTGTACATCTACCCCATATAGGCACTGTCAATAAAGCCAGAGATAATAACAATCTAGTCTCCTCCTTATTTCTAGACTTGTCTAAAGCCTTTGGTACATTTTGTCAAAACAAACTTCTACTGCAAATGTCCTCATTTGGTCTCTTTTAGCTCACCTTTCTATAGTTCAAAAGCTACCTATCCAATATGTATCAGCCAGTAAAATGGCACTCCACCTGATCTCCACACCTTCCAGTCATCACCGGTGTACCACAAGGCTCTATATGTGGTCCCTTCCTCTATAACATTCTCACCAATACCCCCCACACATCACACAACAGGCCTCCCTAATACAGTACACAGATTACTCCACTCTCATTTGTACATCTGACAGCATGGCATTCCTCAAAAATAAATAAATAAATGATCAGGAAGCTTTAACAGCCATTAAACAGGGCTTTGTAACTCACAGCTCATGCTCAACCCTAAAAGAGCAAACTACTATTTTTTCCCCAAATCCCTCTCACGTGAAAAAAAAAACAAAATTTAAAGTCCATTCTTTTGAAAATACAGCCATTGAAGTCTCTTTACATAGCAAATTATTAGGAATGATAGTGGATGATAATCTTAAATTTGATCTGCATATACAAAATTGCATAAGAAAAACTCATCAAAAACTAGGGATGCTTCACAGAACCAAACACTTTCTCACCAATGCAACTAAAACTATACTTACCACTACTTATCTCCTCTCTACACTTTTTTATGGCATTTTCATCCTTACTAATCTCCAGGCATTACAAAAATCTAAACTTGTATAATGCTATAACAAAGTTGCTAAATTTGCAGCAAATCACCTTTTCAGAGCCCACCACTGCAATAGCATTAAAAATCCTAAATTGGTTAGAACTACCCCACTGACTAACATACACATAGCTTCTTACCACATATAACATTATTCAGCATAGGTTTCCAGATAAATACTAGGCTAGCTGCCCTTGTGACACTTTAAGCTTAGTCAGTTTCCCATAGAGAAAATCAAACCATGCATCACTTGTCTGTAAGGTAACTACATAACTACTTTGCCAACCCCGGACTGCATTCATTTGCTTGTCCAGCAGTATAACATTCTATGCAACTATGTTCCCAATCTCTTATTCTGACCCAATGACTAAAAACACCTGTCCATCCACAAACCTGTCAAATCTTCTGGGCATGGTATATACTCATACCATGTTGCTAAGGCCTGGAACTCCTTACCTATATCCATAATTTCAATAACTCATCCCCATCCTTCAAAACCATTCTGAAAGACTTCTTAGACAAAAGCTGGCTTTGTTCTTGCTCAACACCAAGATAAACTGTATTCCTAAAGTGAACATGTACCTGTTCATACCTTACATCTCCTTACTCTCACTTCTTTATCACTTCCTTACTTCTATGAATTTCTGTTCCCTAGCTTTCTTTCTAAATGTACTGTAAACCTGCTTTTCTCTCACTTTATATTTCAGTTTCTGTTTCTATTATATTAACTTACTTTTAATTTCTGTATAAACTGGCTAAAATGTGTCTGAATATTAACTCATAGCCATATAACTTGTATAACTGATGTTTCCACATTATGTCTAATTTGGTGTAATTATTTAAACTGTAGATTTTTTTATGTTATTTTTGAAGATTATAAAATTATTGTTTTTAAAATGTAATGTAATACTTTGGAGCTTTTCTTCTCAGGCCCCCATGAAAATGGGTTCCTACCTACCTGGGCTTTCCCAGTAAACAAATGTCAATAAATAAATAAATAAATACATAATGGGAACAGCATTGTTCATCTTGGTATTGATGTATGAAGCTGAAATGGTTTGAGGCTGAATTCTTGTATCCCATGCAACTTTCCCTGTTGTACACTGGATTTTATTTAGTCTTTATATGGAATGAAAGCCAGTAGGAACAGTTCTTCGAAGGAAGTATACCTTGACTGCCTGCCTTTTTAATCTACCCTTAACTTTCCTTCAGAATTATATTCTGTTCATTGTAAAGTGTGTGTGTGTGTGTGTGTGTGTGTGTATGTGTGTGTGTGTGTGTGTGTGTGTGTGTGTGTGTGTGTGTGTGTGTGTGTGTGTGTGTGTGTGTGTGTGTGTGTGTGTGTGTGTGTGTATACATTTGTACTTTACATAAAACAATATGAAGAATTATAAACACTGCATGATGTGGACTACAGCTAGACATTACCCTTGATGTGCTCCCAAGAATGACAAAAACTCTTCCTTGCAGTCATGACCATTTGTTTAATACTTAATATGCATCATTGAGCATTTTCATTTATTAAAATATCACCTCTTATAATGTATAAACTCTATATTTTTAAAAAACAATTGACCTTATCTTTTGCACTTTATTCACTCATTTATTATCTGGCTGAGGTATCCAGTCAGCATTAGATAAAGCCTTACTGGTTATACCTGCTCCTGCAGCCGAGTGGCATATCATCTTAGACCCTCAACAAATTGCACACTAGTAAAATGCAAGGCCATTACCAAATCTTTGATGTATCAGGGAAGGGGAAGATAAAGGTGGGAGATCACAGAGTGATCACCTAAAGAGAGGGAAGGTAAAGGAAGGTGAGAAAACACTGAGGTGTGACCAAAATTCAGGGAATGGCTGTAGCACCCAATTTAAAAAGGGACCCTCTCGAAGAGGCAGCAGGCTCACAGGTTGGACAAAATTATTTGACTCACAAATTGAACTTATCCATGCATCACTCCCCAAAACTGACAAAGACTCTTCCTTGCATTTCTGTCCATTTGTTTTCTTTGAAAATAATACATAATAAACATCAATTAACATTCTCATTTATTAAAATATCATACCTTTTAATGCATAAATTCTCAAAATTTTCCAAACCATTAACCATATAACTTTTCCACATTACAAACTAATTTATTCTCGGGCCAAGTTATCCCACTGATGTCATATAAAGCCCTACCAGTCATACCTAATCTTCCAGCCTGGTGGCATGCAAACCCACCCCCTCATCAAACTGGTCACTGGCAAACTGCAGAGCTACTGCTAACTCTCTGACATATCCAGTTTTGTGTCAGCTCAGAAAAGGGAAGGGGGGAAAAACAAAGTGAAGAGACTGCTCACAGGACTGAAAAAAAAAATCTGTACCTCATACTTTCCTGGCTGTGACAGCTCTTATAATGTAACTTCCCCTCCCTTTCTTTCATTAGTTTATATATCAATATTTATCCCTCTCTCTCTCTCTCTCTCTCTATATATATATATATATATATACATACAAAAAATAGGATCTAAAAATAACCAGACTTATGTACCACACTAAAAGTGATTTATAAATAAAACAATACTGTTTATATTTTTATATCACAAACTCTTAATTTTAAACCCTGTAAAAATAGAAAAAATGTAAGATTAAATAAAAAAGACCATGACCAATAAATACAAATCTTAATCTGAAACTTGACCATTGTATGTTAGATCTGTCTTATTTTCTGTTATTGCAAACCTGAGTCTATTGGTTTCATAAATGTTAAACCTTTTTCAGCTGAAAGTGTAAGATAGAACTTTAACCTACCCAAAGGATACCTATCAATTTTAAATAAAAATGATCTATTGAATAGTGCATTTGATCCATCCAATTTTAACTATAAAAGCTATGCTACTTACAAGCAAATACTCTATCTGTTACAATCAGCCAAGCCTATGTCTAATACCTATAAATTAATTACTAAAATCAAATATAATAATATTTATTTATTCTCTCCTTATTGGTTAAATACATTTCCTAACATCTCCTGTAATTTATTACATAAATCAATTGCATTAAATAGCAAATGCGTCCCTCTTAAAAAGTTATTGCATACACAATCTATGATGCCCAATAATGCATATCTAACTCCTACAAAAATAGCAACCTTTTTTCCTAACAGACCATTATTATGTATTTTATGTAACTATCCTCAAGTAAATCTGATTCACATTTTATGGAGCGGTAAACATTTACAACAAATCTGGTTAGATCTTAAAGCTAAATTGCAACATATGCATTACAGTAAAGAATTCATGATCTTACATATAGCTCCTGCTGATTTTAAAAAAGAAAGAGTTGTTTTTATTAATACCCATCTTTATGCTTATTAAATTATATATTACTAAAAAAATATGGAAATGAATAGCAAATATTTTAAAGCTTAGTATATTTTATTAAGAAAAGCTTCCTGATTTAATTAATTTTATGGGTAAACTATGCAAATGTACTTTATAATATATTTCTATTTATATTTTAATGTTTAAATTTAAAATGTTTCTGTCAGTTTTATGATATTGGCCGTGTTTCGATGTTTTTTTTATATTATTTGTATTTTATCGTTGCTGTTAAACACTGTTTATCCCTGGGGGTGTTTATTGTTCTGCTTTATAACAGTTATTTGTTGTTTCATTAATTAGTAGTTTATACTGTGAAGCTCAATGGTGTGTATTCATTTTTTATTAATAATTTTGAGAGAAAATAAATAAAAAGGTATTTGAGAAAAAAATACAGAAAGATAAATTCCTTCATTGGAAAATCAAACAGGATCTTTTTCTTATCTTAAAGGTCCCAATGCTCAATTTAAAGAAAGACCAGCTGTGATGCAGCACAGGGCACTCTATGGTTTATGAATCACCTTGAAATCTCCAATCCTGAAGGGGTTAATTGCGTGGTACCATATTAAACGCAGAACTATAGCTGAATAAACCAACCTTGTACAAAGTAACATATGTCATAGAAGCACAAAAACTCTAGATATGGAATACAATTTCTGTTCGGGGATAATATTCAAATCAATTCCCCATATGAACTATGAGGATTGAACTTAATTAATGATCTGGAATACAGTTGACAAAATTTGACCCTATTTAAAACATGGAACCCCTTTCTAAAAAAACTTCAAATGACTAAAGATTCAAATTTAAGCTCTCCTTTATGGACATTTGCCCTGACGTCAGCTGGGCAAGTAAGAAAATGTCCAAGAATAATGATACAAAAATGTTCTGAAAGAAAGAAAATGTGAAACCATAAAACACTAAATATATTAAAGAACTCAATGAACATATGTCAAATAAGAGTTTGATATTCTGTTTATAATATCCACAGATTGGCTCTGCTGGATTAAATCTGATGCTTGCTTCATTCTAAAAAAAGAGATGATACCCAGTAACAGGAATACCTTGATGCAATGAAGCTTTACACAAACCTATATCTAGTGTTTTGGCATTATATGACACCCATGAGGGAAACAGCAGAACATTCATGAAATTGCCAGTAATAAACAGGCAGCTGCTGTAAAGAACCTATTAGCAACTTTAGTCAAAGCAAACTGTAAACTGCAAATTAATGGATTAATAGAAAAGTAGAAAAAAGTGGAAAAGCATGGGGGGGACATTTAGTTTAACAAAATGGAGATGCTATCTCACAAAATAACAGGCAGGCAACTGTTGAAAATACAGTATAAAGCATCATTAGTCAAACTGTAAATGTGATAAAGTTTAAGTAAAATATACTATAAATACAGAAAACACTAGATGCATGTTAGTGTAATGTAAAATAAGTGCTTTCTGATTTTTCCTTGAGGTTTGCTTTTAAAATGTCATGAAGTCTCTTCTTGGCAAATGTGCTAACAGCACAGCTCTCCAGAAGCCTTTAGAAAACAAATCCCAGGCAAACAGTAACCAGCACGGTGAAATTTTAGAAAAAAGTGAAAGAACCAGTAAAAAAGCATGTACAATTCTAGCCAATAATCTCCACCCTTCAGAATCAGCAGTCTGCACTTCTTAGTGGGAGGCTGTATCATATGTCAGTATTATTATCTCTATACCTCCTTGAGTAGGGTAATGTGACTAGTAGAAACAGCAAGTTTGTAGTACAAGCAGCATATATCATGTAATGCGGTTTGGAGATTAAACTGAGACTTGCAAAGGGGAGGAGGAGGGGCAAGGAAGGAGAAAAGTAGCACTTACTCCTGATCAACAAGGTTGTTATAAGTCTTAATATTTTTATAGTACATGGGATGTGCTGATTATGCTCCATTATTTGGAAAAAGGCAAAGCAGTTACGCTCCAGAAAAGGACACAGCCCAACCTTAACAAATGTTAAGCACCCCCTGTGAAAGTTGTTAAGGTGGGATCCACACTAGGCAGTAAATCTGCCTGTACTGACTAGTGAATGACAGCAGTAGAGCAAAACATTTGTTTCTGCCTGCTGTCCTTATAGTTAACGTATCCCTAACTTCCTGTAAAAAAAAAAATTAAGATAGTTGCTTAAGTGTGTTCACCTGCTAGTGTGAAGCATGTGAACACTGAATCTCAAATTTATGTCATTACTTATTGACTTCAAGCCTCAGTGGTTCATCCTAAAAACCTCATATTTTTTGAGGAACAGACTAAAAATACGAAGAAATAATCTGGATGTCTTGTGAAAATCTTGACAGCTGAGAGATATGAAGGTACGTGTAAATCTAATGTACTACGTTACACTACCACACTGACAGTGCTCGCTAAGTGTTTTATAGCTTTGAAGGCCAGGAAAACATTTCATGATTTTTTTCCCTTCAACTAGTAGTCCATGAAGCAAATAAAGCTCAGTACATTACAAATAATTATGATCATTTCACTGATCATAACCTTAAATTATGTGGTCTCAATACGGAGTGCCAAGATGCTCTTGAGGTGAATTTCTTGGCATCCATGTCTCAAAAACATAAGTGCATTATGATTGGTGACCTAATCATGATCCTCTATATTAAACTATCTGTTAGGTCTATCATTTGCATTCATGATGCTGACAACAGAAGATGTCCTTCTAATCCAATGTAGTCTCTGTTTGGGGGTACTGTCATCGTAACCCCCCTTTGTTGGTACCATATCTATTAGTGATCAACATTGAGATGAGTTATGCACTTTATGAAGATGAAGGTGAGTCTTGTATACTCACGGTCAAAGTTATTTCAGGAACTGAGCTGGCTAAAAACGACATATTAGGAGCTAGTGATCCGTATGTGAAGCTATCTCTTTATGTAGCAGATGAGAACAGGGAACATCAAACCCCAAATTGAATGAATAATTCTATTTTAGAGTGAATCCCAGGAATCACATGCTGTTGTTTTGAAGGTTTTGATGAAAACAGAATGACAAGAGATGGCTTTTTGTGACAGGTTGAATCATTTAACAACTTAAGATCCAAACATAGAGCAGCCATACACATTTAAAGATTTCCTTTTGTGGCCAAGGAGTCATAAGTCTGGAGTGAAAGATTTCATGCATCTTGAAACAGATAACTCACCAAAAAATGCAGACCAGAAAGAATAAAGCACTGAACAGGGAAAGGACTCTGAGGTTTGGGAAGTAGATTCAACAGACTCTAGTTCTCAGTAAAGAGCAGCAGTTACCACCCTTGTCATCAGCATGGGAAGAAAAGTTGATAACCTGAGATGTACATATTATATCAGCCTCAATAACTGGACAACACAGTGGTATCGACCTACCTTAGTTGATGCACTCAGGAAACTGATGATGTAACAGAGAAATATATCAAGAAGAGGCCCACAGAGCACTCCATTCCTGCAGATGTATTAGTGAAGATTTAGAATCTGAATCTACAGATTGAGATGTTGCTGACATTCTTTGGGAAACAATTGCTTGAGGAGATGACTTCAATTGATGACCATCTAGAACAATCACTGTCAGCGCCTACCTCTCCATCTAGCAGCGCTATCACTAGCCCTGTGGATCTGACTGAGGAGCTGAACAGATGCCTTAAAATCTCTCCTGATTCCAAGGGGGAAAAACTTACTTCTTCATATCAAAGTCATATGTCATCAAGATTACAATCTTCCAATGTCACAGGCAGAGTTTCTGAGCAGGCCCAGGGATTAATGGAAGATCCACAGCTGAAATATCCAGTTAATCTAAGAACAAAAATTTCTTTGAACCTCAGAAACCAGCTCATAGGTTCTCAGGTGTTTATTAGGCTAATGGCCACAATGGCCTTTTTAAGCCTAGCCATAATTCCCAAATTTCTGACAACTTCTGATACCCTTGATAAGTGCAAGCATGGGCCTGGGAGATGAACCATTTACAGGTTACCTGTCTGCATCAGAGACATAGGTGCCAAACTAGGGATGAATTTCATTTTCCCATCCATTTGTCTAAGTTGTGCCTGAATTGGATTAGGGAGGAACTCTGCTTCACATGGATGGAGAGCCTGTTCCATAGACAAGGTAGTCTCTGGGATATATACATATCTGTCCATCAAATCCTGTTTATATCACAGCCAAGGTTCAAGTTGTAGTTTCATAGTTTCATAGGTTCATAGTTTCATAGGTTCATACTAGGCTATCTGCCCGAGGGCATTTACAAGCCTAGCTAGTTAGTTAGTTTTACCTGCCACCCCACCCCCTTTAGTATGGGGAACATTATTTTGCTGTGCCTCTGTCCTCCTGAACACTGAGGACACTGTAATCCTGTATATCTGGCATCTCTCCCATCCATTGATCAAGATTTCTCTTGAACAAGAACAAGCCCCTGCTCTGCCATATATACACATTTCCACCCACAGCATAGGGAGTCTTTGATCTATCTATCCCTCCTCCAGCATTCCTCTAGCCGTCGTCATGTTAAGCCTCTTGACCTGTTTAAGTCTCCTGATCTCTTTTTGATCTGAATTTTTTGAGGTGAAGAATCTTCATCAAACATGGCCTTGTATGTGGCCTTGTGGCTGCTGAGCATGGCAAGGTCTCTGAATGAGAAGCTGAGTTCTTCAGTTGCAGAGCATCTTCTTGTCAGTCGGGCAGCATTTCCTTTTTTGACCCTTTACTTTTTTTGTTCCATGAGCTTGGGCTGGGCCCATCTGCTGCAAGTGTCATTGTAGATACATTCAATCAGGCATTGTATGAGTCATGAGGGATGATGATGGATGGTATAGGATGATATAGGATCCTTGATTGAGATGATAATCTGACTACTTTGTTTATGTACAGGTGTGCTATGTCAGCTATGTACTGTAGCTACTGGGGTGACAGTCCCCATTAAATCTCCCTAGGGTGCTGTCCCAACTCCCTGGTAACTCAGGTCCTGTGGTAACTCTTCTATTTGGGGGTCTATATGGGTATTTTGTTTTTGGCAGAATGGATAATTCTGGTGCTGGTTGTTTTGTGGATATGCAGGAGGTCCATCAGAGTGGGGTCTAACAATGCCTTGTATGCCAGCAATAGATCTCCCCTCAAAAGCCTGTAGGAGACAGAATACAGGGATAGTACCTTGAGGCAGTCTGCATAAGGACATATTACTTACTCCCTGTATTCTTTTAGTGAGGAACCTCTGTGGAAGTTCCAGTTGTTGGATATGCCTGGTTAGGTACATACCAAAGGGGACATTGTACTCAATGATAGGTCTGATGAATGCCGAATACAGTGGATCTACTTTCTTAGACTTAGATGCCATACCTTTGTTTATGAGTTGCGCAACATAGAATGATTTCCTCACCACTGTAGACACATGATGATCAAAGGCTAGATTACTATCTATGTGTGTCCCTAAGTCCCTAACTACTGGGTCATCTCTAAGGGGTGTGTTGTCAATATGATAGTTACCAGGGATGGATGACTTCTCAAAGGATACTATTATGCATTTCTTGGCATTTATTTTAGTTCATGACTCTGACACCAGTTGTCTGTCTGTGTCAGCCCCTACTGGAGAACATTTGTGTCAGTGTGAGATTCAGTGACAGCTCCTAATTTGCAATCATCTGGAAATGTAGTCAGCGAGAGACCACTGACATTGGCCTTGACTTCGGAGATGTAAATGCCAAAAGGGAGCAGTCCAAGTACTGATCCCTGAGGGACTCCACTTGTGACTGGCCTCTTTGTAGAGGTGGAGTCCCCAGTTCTAACTTCCTGGGTCCTGTCTGTGAGCCAGTTGGCTATCTTCCATGTGATATATTGGTCCCTGCTCTTCCTGGTTGAAATCAAAGGGCCCATGCAGTTGGTAGAACAAAATGCACAATGAGAGGATCCAAGGTTACAGCATCAAGCTATTACTCATCCAGCAGTCCAAAATGCCAGGGAATCATAGTATAAGTATGATCATTTCAGGAAAAGGTTGAAGAAGCCTGCTGACATGCCAAATAGATTTGACATGTAGCTGCACAGAAACAACATTTTTCAAGAATCATATATGAGGATAATGCCCCTTAAGAGACCTGATGTGCTAGAAGCTCAATTTTGGATTGAGTTTGAGTCTGAGAAATGACTTGACTGTGATGGTGTTACAAGAGAGTGGTTCGTTCTTCTGTCTAAGGAGTTGTTCAATCCTTATTAAGGTCCCTTTGAATATTCAGCAACAGGAAACTACATACTTCAGATCAAACCTAACACTGGGTTATGTGATGACCTATTTCAAATTTGTGCAACAAGTTGCTGGAATTGCAGTATTTCACAGGATGTTGTTTGATGGCTTCTTCATTTGAACATTTTACAAGATGATGCTTGGGAAAACTATAACACTGAATCATATGGAGTCAGTGGATAGCAAGTATTATAATTTGCTGAACTGGACATTGAAAAATGACCATACTGAGCTGGAGCTCCGGTTTTACATCCATGAGGAAAACTTTGGCCAGCCATATCAAATAGATTTGAAGCCAAATGGAGTTAAAATGGTTGTAACAAATGAGGAAAAAAAGAATATATTGACCTTGTCATCTAGTGGAGATTTACAAATTGGGTTCAAAAGCAGATACATGTCTTCTTATAGGGTTTCACAGAACTCATTCCTACTGATCTGATAATGATTTTTGATGGAAATGAACTTGTGTTTCTGACATTGGTCTTCGAGATGTGGATATCAATGACTGAAGATAAAATACGATATATAAGAATGGTTACTCTCCAAGCAATCCTGTCATCCAGTGGTTCCAGGAGGCTGTGTTGCTGATGGATGCTGAGAAATGAATATGATTGCTACAGTTTGTCACAGGAGCAGCTTGAGTGTCTATGAATGGATTTGCTAAATTGTATGGGTGAAATGGTCCACAGCTGTTTACAAATGAGCAAGGAAGAACTCCAGATAAGCTAACCAGTGCTCACACATGCTTTAATCTCCTTGATTTACCTCCTTATGACTTATTTTAAGACTTAAGAGAGAAACTTCTCAGAGCTGTATAAAATGCTCAAGGATTTGAAGGAGATGATTAACATCAGTAGATCTTTCCTCCCACATATGCTGATTATTTATACATATATATTTTTTAAATTGTTTAGTGGAAATTAAAAAGTGAATTCAGGACAGAGCTCTTGATTCAAGGAACATATCTTTGAGCAATAGAATTACCTAACTTGGATGACTGACCTAAAGTCTTGGATTAATATATATATTATTTTACTTTAATGACAAATTATCAACAAGTCGATATTTCTGCTCAGCTATGTTTCATCAGCACCTGTATTTTTTATAATGTGCATTTAACTGAACAGTCCTTAAATATTTTAAAATGTCATAGTAATGTTAAATAGAAGTGATCACTTTGACACAAATGGTATTACTTGTTTACTTTTTACTGATGCCAGTGGCAATTTTTAATGTCTGGATTAGCCACAGTTTCTAATTTTATATTTATTTTTTATTTATTTATTTATTTATGTTTTGCTTTTTTGATTTTTTGCAGTCATAAGACATTTTGCACAGTAAAGAAGAATTGATAGCAAATAGAGATTATCCTGGGGACTCAAAACATCCATGTAGGTTTAGCTCTTAGCCTACATGGAGTTTACATGTTTGCATGATGAGCAACAGCGCTAATTGCATATACATGTCGAACACCGTGTTTAAACTAAACAAGAGTGGTTTCATGGCCAGCAATAGTGTTGCCAGATGGAAAACATGTAAAGCAACACAGACAGCAGCAGTCATGTAAGTCTGTTTACCTACTGGCAAACTAGGTCTGCAGGATTGAGCAGAAAGCCACAATGACTACCAGATTTATTAATAAAGCAATGTATATAGTTCCAACACATTACATGAAAGTGTATAAAATGCAGAGTATTGTAGAAACCTATTTCAGGCATACTGTATAAAAGTTATGTAAATGATCAGTAAGGGTACATAGACTACATTATAAATAATTAGTCAGGGGAAATGTGTGTATTGAAAAGGGATACACAGATGAATTATAGGAATTAACACAGGAGAAGAGTACAGATGAAACATGGTAATGTACAGCAGATGAGGACATGTCAATGAAGACAGTGGTAGCATGAACACTAATGACATATCAACATGATACAGTATGGACTGCACAGTTATTGTATATTATGTGACTTTCACACAATGTGATATATCAGTGGTGAAAATTCTTTGTGATATAAGTATCCGGACATGAATAATGGAGAGGGTGTATATTATGGATGACATGTACAATATGGGTTAGGTGCATATTGTGAAGCTGTGCAAAATGAGTTGCCTGAATATGAATGTAAAGTCAGCACAGGTTTCAACCCAGCAGGACACATAGTAACAGGCTAATGGACAGCAGCAAACAGAAGCATGCACAACCATGGAGAATATCAGAATAATACCACCTGTAATCCCAGGTCTTTGACAAAGCATCTGTGATTGTGAGTGATCATAGATGGTTCTGTAAGAACACACTTGTACAACTGTTATGATTTGTCAGCAATTTCTGAGGGGAAATCAAGCAATCCTTGCTCAAACTTTAACATCTGATGGAGGTGTTAGACTTGTATTTGCAATCCTGGCTAGTCATGCTATATATATGGCACAATCCACACTCTCTGGAATGTAACCCATGCCATCAATGTTGTTAATCAACTATTGTTTTACTGTGTGCATCACAGGAACATGTAGCACTTATGCATCTTGTATAATAACTTGATGGAAGTTCCACACCATCAACCAGTAATGTGTACACAACAAAAAGAATACTTTGCTACAGCCAATAAAATGTGTGGGAGGTCATTGTGGCAAATCTGGTACACTTGAGTAACTCATCCCTGGAATATGTGTTGTGAAGGGTACATTGTACTCAGTTGTTGGTGTGATAAGGTCTAAAAACTATGTAACTATAATGCCCTTTGATGTGGATGGCCCGCACATACTCAGGAGTTATGTTCCATACAACAGAATAGTCATCACTGTGGGCACATGCTGGTGGACTTTCCGTATACTATCTATCTGAATACACAGGTCACATACCAATTGGTATGCTCACAAGGGTTTCCTGTCTATATTATAATTAGGTTGTGTATTTGCTTTTATAACATAACAAATCCCCCCATGATTTCGTGTTTATCTCCTGTGTCCCCATGGCTGTGGCAGCAATCCTTTGTGTGTGTTGATACTGTGTGTATTATACAAATATAACACTTGGATTCAATGATTGCCCACAATCTGCAGACCAACACAAAGTTGTTTGGACAAAGGATGTGTAAGTCATTTTTAACATCTGAGACTTAAATGTATTTATTATTTATTATTTTACATTTGTTGACTGTGTTTGTTCAGCTGAGCTGATAGCCCTGTTTCAGCAGAGGCCCAGGGAGAAAAGCTCCACAAATTTACAATTAAATTGTAAAAGTAAAATTAAAAAGTATATAAGCAACATTTTTAGTTGGAAACAGTAAAAGCAGAGAAATTATTTACAGATAATAAGCTGACATTACACTTAAGATATGTGCAGCAACAGTATGCAAGTTTATAAATACTGTAAATACTGTCAAAGTGGTTACAGTTAGTGAAGAACATACAGGCAGTTTATAAGTAGAGATATTTTTAAGACTGAGTAAAAGACAGTTATCTAGATAAGATGACTAAGAAAGCTGACACTTAACAATAATAAAATAATGAACAGTACAGGGCCTAGCACAGAACCCATAGGTATGGACCTGATCACTGGACTCTAGATATAGGTCACTTCACACACTTCAGCATATTTATCTGTCATGTATGTGATCCATTAGTCTACCCACTTGGTGATAAAGGTGTCTATGATTACTTGCAACAGTGTCTCAGTAATACCTCATTGTGGATTTCTGTCAAATGCCCTGGCCAGTCAGGTTGCGCAGGATAATACTGTTGTCATCAGGCATGCCCTTGTTGACTTTCTTGAGGACTTTGAATGGATAATTCAGACATGATGTAGCCTCAACAGCTCACACATGTCTTTTGCACACAGTTGGGATATTGCTTGTGTCCTTTTAGTAAAGGTCCATAATGACTTGTTGGTCTACCTTACAGATAAGAACTGTCAGGATGTGTCTATACATGCATGCATCAGGTAATGTTCCCTCCCACAGTCAGAAGGAATCATGTTGATGTACACCCTTCTGTGGAACTATAATCCATCTGGAGGCTGTGTTGAGGTATGGATCCAACTGTGTTTGGTAGTTCCATGTTTTGAGTCAAGCTATAGGCAACCTGTGATGTTGTCATGGTCCATTGATTCTTTGTTATTAGCCATAGAGAGCACACAGATGTGCGGTCCTCCTTAGAATTGTAACTGAGTAATGTTTGCATGCATACTGTGGCTAGTGGCCAGTGGTGACAAGGTGGTGACTTGTGAGACAAACCATGAGCTAGCGGATTGTCTGTTTCCTGTGGTTGGGTATGTCTGATGGTATCCACATGCATATCTGTGTTTATTTGTGTAATCCACTTGATATTTTAAATTTATTGAAATAAATGATTTGTGAAAAGACCTACAAACACAATGTTGGTCATTCATGGCATTCCACACACTGGCACTATGAACACAGTCATACAACTCTACCAATGTCATGTCCTTATATCAACTGCACACCATATGCCTATATGTGTTTTATGAGCAAGCTGTGTCTGAGCAGCCTGATGCTATATTAGGACACATTACATATCAGTTGTTTGTAGCTCATGCATAACATTTCCTGACACAAATGATAATAGTCACACAATGGTGAGGCTGACTATCTCAATAACCCTATGGTATAGCAACACAA
Organism: Protopterus annectens; assembly: GCF_019279795.1. Taxonomy (NCBI): domain Eukaryota; kingdom Metazoa; phylum Chordata; order Ceratodontiformes; family Protopteridae; genus Protopterus; species Protopterus annectens. The sequence continues at coordinate 189,934,875 of NC_056751.1, read as the reverse complement.
CTGAACATACAATGAAATTCCCAGTGTTGTAGTTGTATTAAAATATGTGATACATTGGTTGTGTATATCACAGCATAAGAACATATGTATGAGACAAGACTTATGTGACGATGTAATCAATATTAATTTATACTGATGTCTGTCACAAAACATTTCATTATGGTATGTAAACACATGCACACTTGTGCCATACTAAAAGCCATCTTGTTATCCAGTTGTTCCAGGAGGCTGTGTTGCTGATGGATGCTGAGAAATGAATCTGATTGCTGCAGTTGTCACAGGAGCAGTTTGAGTACCTCTGAATAGATTTGCTAAATTTTATGGGTGAAATGGTCCTCAGCTGTTTACAAATGAGCAATAGAGAACTCCATATAAGCTAACCAGTGCTCACACATGCTTTAATCTCCTTGATATACCTCTTTATGACTCATTTGAAGACTGTTATATAAGAAGCATGTAATTCAATGGCATCAAAGGCCATCAATCCATTAGCTCACATCACAGCTTGTAATGCCCTCTTGTATACACACTGTACATCCACACCTCAATATAGCACATGTCAATGAAAGCAACATTGACATGTCAACTGTTCATAGGGTCATAGGACATTAATAAGCTAATGGCCAACATCACATGAAATCCAAACCATTATTATATCATGTAAATAAAAATCCATATATCTATATTATGGAAGATAATAAGACTATTGTGTGTTTGTGTTTATTTGTTGGACTGCATTACATCTTTCCACTATCCGTATAGGACATATACACAACACCATGACAGAATTAGCAAGCACACACGTAGTCTGAAGATGGCTTGCAGAGGCTCATGGAAGGACTCTGCTTCATGATAAGTGTATGCATATTTGACATGAGGACATCCTCCATTCCTCTGCAGGAAGGATGTCATATGGCCAGAGGAAACAGGAGGATGCATAAGGCTATGTGTCAGGTACCCCAAGTGGTAGTGAAATGAAGAGCTGTTCTAAACATCATGCAATGACCATAATGTACCACTAACCACACACACAGCTATAGACTGTGCCTGATTAGAACATTACACTTGTGTAGGCATAGAATATGAATTCCATGCAATGTCACAGTAGCAACACCACATAAGTTTGACTGTAATACTGTCATGCTGTACTTTATGGAGTATGATAATACCATTGTAGCTGAGGAAAACATGTTGGGAGTATAGGGCATAGATGTGGAGTCATGTCCCTGTAAAAAATTGTCTCAAAAGTGATATTTGTATGTATAGACATGCAAGTAGTCTGCTGTCAGATTAGAACACCTATATGTGTAGTTAAAGTATTTTGCAAACACAGTAGTTAATGTTACTGCCACAGCACAGGTATGTCTTGAATACTGTCAGAGTGTATGTTACATTGGATGACATAATCATTGTATGCTGCAACAAGATGTTCGGAAGAGACTGGACATAGCTGAGGACTCACATATTGTTCTAAAATTGTCACCATAGTGAATGTTGAATGCACACACAGTTGACTGCAGTGAGAACAGAACCCCTACTTAACTATTTATCAGGCACAGTAATCAACACAAGAACCACAGCAAAATTCTGTCTTTTACAGTTTTGGAGAATATTTTATAACTGATGATATCAGCAGAGTCTGGTGAGAAGAGTGTGGTAATACCAGTGTCCCAAATGCAGGTTTAAAATGGTCCCTTGAATGTCAACCAATTAAACAAATGCTCACACACACACACACACACACACACACACACACACACACACACACACACACACACACACACACACACACACACACTGACTCCGGTGAGAACAGAGCCCCTGCCTAAGAACACAGACTAAAGAACTAAGTATTTAACACAAGCACCACACAATAAGTCTGACATGGAGAGTGTTGGATGACACTTTACAAGCAATAACATTGGCAGTGTCTGGTGAGAAGAGGATGCTAATAGCATTCTCTCAAATGCAGGTGCAAAATAGACTCTTGAGTGTTGATCAACTGATCAAACATACATACGCATGCACTTACACACACACACACACACACACACACACACACACACACACACACACACACACACACACCCACACACACACACACCAATTGACTCCAGTGAGAACAGAACCCCTGCATAACTTGGTACACCGATTAGAGAACTCAGTGCTTAATGCATGTGCCACAGCACAAGTCTGACTTTGAGACTGTTAGCCAACACTTTACAAGTGATGACTTCAGCAGTGTCTTGTAAGAAGAGGATGGCAATAGCATTGTCCCACATGCAGGTGTAAAATGATATCTTGAATGCTAGGAGTCTAAACAGAAAACTCCAATCCCTAGAAGGTCTTTTCACCCTAGAGAATGCTGACATCTGTGCGGTCACTAAGACATGGTTTAAAGCCATGGAGAGCACACTGATAGTGCAAGGTTATAATGCCTTCAACACATTTAGACAAGTTACTACACATACAGGGACTAAAGATGGAGGTGTCTGGATTTACATCAAAAATAAAAATACCTCAAGGCTAGTCAGACAGGACAATGCACTTGAGCTACTCCATGTTCAAATCACCATAGGCAAAATCCAATACCATTTCCTTGGAAGCTATAGGTCCCTTCTATGACCTAGGAAACACATATCATGTATTTAAACTTACTGGAAACACTTACCATCCAACCCAATACTATATACATGGGCAATTTTAGTTACCCCACTATTAACTGAGAATCTTATATGACTCCAAATATACAGTCACAGAGATTCCTGGATTTTTGTAAACACAAACTCCCTAGGCCAGATTGTCAGTACACCAACCAGAGTTGCAACCATACTGGATCTGTTCCTCACTAATACGGGAGAGTGCTGCACACTCACTAGCATGATGCCTTCCCTGGTAATGTCATATCACAAAATGGTCTCCATTGAAGTAAACATATAACTTGGACCCACAGCTGACCCTGGAATATTCAGGAATTACTCTAAGGCTAACCTCCTGCTATTAAGTGGTAATTTGGCAAAAGTTCAAGCCACCATAAACCCTGAGACTGAGAACCTATGCAGAATTGTCCACAGAAACCCTATTCAAGCATGTTAATAGCTGCATAGAAGTAGCTGTAGCCACCAGGAAGAAGTACAGAACTAATTCAAAAACAAGACATCTTGGTGGAATCACAAAATCAATGGGCTGTATAACAGAATAAAAAATCATCTCAAAAATTAAAAGGGGCAACACCCAGCAGGATAAAAGCACTCTCATCAAACTAAACAAACAACTCAAAGGACAAATAAAGCCTACCAAGGCCAAATTTAGAGTAAATGTGGCCTTCAAGGCCAAGGACAACCACAAGACATTCTTTAACTATGTCCACAACCTCAAAGGCAATACACAATTGTGTGGAGAGCTAAGTGTAAATGGGGCCACCTATACTGAGCCAGAAGATATAGCAAACCTACTGGCCAATAAATTCAGCTCCAACTTTAACCCCTCTCTCCCCTTCAACCTTCCCCTCAGGAAATACCATCAAATATAACTCCCCCTGCTATCAGTAGGAGCAGGTCATTAACACTCTCTCTAAGACCAAGAACACTGCATCAAGGGGCCTAGACAATATCCAAGGATGCCTTCTAAATATCGTGAAACATGACCTATCAGGCTTTCTGAAATTGCTATTAAACTGTAGCCTCCAAACAGGCTTCATGCCTCATGAATGGAGAACGGCAACAGTCATCCCTCTGCACAAAGGTGGCCCATGTACAGACCCTGTAACTTATAGACCCATAAGTCTCACTAGTCTTATATGCAAAGCCATGGAAAGAATTATCATGAAAATTATCAGCAATATATAGTAAACACTGGGCCAAACCATTTGGTTTCATCAAGGGCAGGTCATGCCTACTCAGCCTTGTGGACTTCTTTGAGAAGGTCACCAAGGCAATGGATAAGGATAAAATGTCTCACACTGCCTACCTTGATCTGACCAAGGTATTTGATGCAACAGCCCACTTGAGCATTATTGCCAAACTGAAGATGTTAGGCACAAACCAGTATGTCAACCAGTAGATAGACAGATGGTTCACAGACAGGCCCCAGGAAGTTAGAATTGGAGAGTCCACCTCTACAAAGAGGCCAGACATAAGTGGAGTCCCTCAGGGATCGGTCCTTGGACCGTTTATTTTTGGCATTTGCTTCTCTGAAGTCAAGATCAATGTCAATGGTCTGTGGCTGACTAAATTTGCAGATGATTGCAAATTAGGAGTTTTCATTGAATCTGACACTGACACAAATGTTCTCAATGAAGGGATGACACAGACAAACAACTGGTGTTAGAGCCCTGGACTAAAGCTAAATGCCAAGAAATGCACAACAGTATCCTTCAGGAAGTCATCTACCCCTGGTACCTATCATATTGACCTGACACCCCTTAAAGTTGACCCAGTAGTCAGGGACTTAGGGACACACATAGACAGTAATCTAGTCTTTGATCATCACATGTCTACAGTAATGAGGAAATCTATTCTGTGTTGCACAACTTATGAACAAAGGTAGGAAATCTAGGTCCAAGGAAGTCATTGTTCCACTGTATTTGGAATTCATCAGACATATCATTGAGCACAATTCCTCCTTTGGTATGTACCTATGCAGGCATATCTAACAACTGGAGCATCTACAGAGGTTCTTCACTAAAAGAATACATGGCATAAGTAAAATGTTATATGCAGACTGCCTCAAGGCCCTATTCCTGTATTCTGTCTCCTACAGGCTGTTGAGGGGAGATCTATGCCTGGCATACAGAGCATTGTCAGACCCCACTCTGATGGACCTTCTGTATATCCACAAAACAAACAGCACCAGAATTATCCATTCTAAAGACATAAACTGTTAGAAAAATATGTATTAATATGTGTTTGCTTAATAACAAATTAATAATCAAGTGTTTTTAATATGCTTTTCATTCTATTTCTTATGCACTGTGATTTCTATAAATTGAGTTTCATATGTGGCCGAAAATAATCCTTATTGAAACTGAAGCATGCTTACTAAAACTTGCAAGTTGCCCTCTGACCTAGTAACTGCTAGCACAGCAATATTCTGTTTATGCCTTGTGGAAATGACTTGAAAAACAGGTGTTAATCTGCTAGATCAGAAGCATATGAATAGACAATATACCATTGAATAAATGTAATGATTTCAGACAGACAGCTTTGTTCAGAGGATGGGAACCTCTGCAGCTGCAGTAGTTAGAGATAAGTTAGACAAAGGCTTTTTAGAGAAATGAACTGCTAGCATTGTGTTTGATTTAGCTATAGTATCTTGAATGTAACATAACAAGTATCTAACTGAAAATAACCAAGGCCATGTTGTTTTCCTCAGGATGTTTCACATAAAAATTGTTTAAATCAGCAGAAAATCATGGGAAAGATGGTCAGCAGATGATGACCAAAAGGTGGTAATTTGTTACGTCAGCATGGTAGGATAGGATTAATTTCATAACCTATAAAAATGAATGTATTTCCTGTTTCTGGTTAGACAAACTCTGTATTAGCATGTGTTTGTCTCCTTGCTGCAAGATTAAAGTGCCTTAACCTGAACCTACCATGTTTTGATAATTTTTAAAGTATATTTCTCCTTTGACAGATTGGTCCTTTGGACCGGAAAACGTATCTCTCGCTCTGGACCTAGGTCAGAATTGGGCCCGGTGGCATGCATCTGTCCAGAGAAGAGGCCAAATCAGCTCTTCTGCTTTGAAAGACCTCCGACTGAATTGTCGTTCGAAAGAAGCCAGCCACTGTTTCTGATCTGGGATTGGAGGACGAGTCAACGATCCGGTGGATCAACTCATGGAGGGTCAGGTAAGGAGGAATTACCTTGTTTTTGTTTCAAGATCAGGGACTAGTTACAGAATTATTCTTTTTTTGTCAGGTAAATTGCTTATGCAAATTAGAGACAGAAGAAGGTATTACTGTTTTTTGTCATAAATCAGGGAAACATAATAGGTAGACAGTTATTCTAGATAAACTGTAAGGAAAGGTGTAGACTTGTGGTACCACGTGATAGAAAGGGTTACGTAACAATTTACAGCTTAGCTAAGACACCAATGGGAAATCAGTGCACAAAAAGCTCCCGGGATACACCCCTAACTGAAGACGTGAAGTATATGCAATTACAGCGTTCTGATAATGTTAAATATTATACCAAATGGGTCGATAAGTACAAATTCGAGGGTAATTTAGATATACTCGCACTTATGAAACTTGTAAAACAGTTAAAAATAGATGCGAAAGGCAAATCGTAGGGAACAAAGAATTAAAAATTCAAAAACGATGTTTTTAGACAAAGAAGATAATAATTTAGTAATAGCGACGGCCCCTCCTTCGCCCCCCTCCAATTCCGTTGCCAGAATATGAAGCGAGTGGATGTGCTGATCCACCTCCACTATACCCAGCTGTCCCTGTAAAAGTACAACCGTTTGTCAGGGATCCCATCGAGACCAGGTCTCGAACACGTGACTTGAGGAGAGAAATTGAATTAAATGAGTTAAATAGAACTTCACAAGCTATGAGCGAAGAAGAAATATGTCCGCTCATAGAAGTACCGAATCGTCAAGCAGGACAGGCAGGACAAGATCCGACTCTTTTAGTTTATAGACCGTGGACACCAGAAGATATCCGGAAAGCCATAGAAGGTATTCCCCACCCAAAAGTGAATTTTAGGAAGTTTTTAGAAGATTTACAAGGTATGAGATTAAGTTACCATTTGAATAGAGAGGAAGTAGAAAAAGTAGTTAGACAAATTGTAGGTCCAGATTGACACATGATTTGTGGCAGCTGGAATCCTCGTGATGCACAACTTAGTCCACTCCCACATACTGACGCAGAACTAGATGGCAGAGTGAAAGGTCTGACAGACCGGATCTCTGAAAAGTGGAAGCCTAGGGCTGATTGGACTTGTATTAATCAATGTATACAGCAGGAAAAAGAAACAGTTGATGGGTACTATGCCAGGTTATTAGAATGCTTTAACAATCATAGTGGCATGACAGTTCCTGAAAATCAAACAAATGATTCCCCATATGAACAACAATTGAAAAACGCATTTTTGAAAGGGTGCATTGCACCTGTTAGTAGCTTCATTATGAAGCATATGATAGATCATTGAACAAGTAGGTTACAAGCCTTACTTGATTAACATGCAGAAAGACATTTTAACAGTAAAAAGAAAAAGAAAACCCAAGTATTTTCAGCAGAAGATGGGTCAGAAGTATCTGTAGTACAAACTGGGAAAAAGGGTAAGAAAAATGCCCAGGGAAATAAACAATCTGACAAACGATCAGAAGATTTTGAAGAAAGAAAGAAAAAGGGTGAGTGTTTTAAGTGCGGGAAAAAGGACATTTAGCAAGGGATTGCAGGCTAAATAAAAAGGCAACTACAGAAAATAAGGAGGATGAGGAATGACTATATGATAGTCAGGAATTATTGAGTGAAAGTGAGCAGGAAAAGGCAAGTGTAAATGTGAAAGCAGGTGAAGAGGATGTGACACAAGGGGTAGAGGATGTATATGAATACACAAACGTAGAAGAAAATGAAATTTTGGACCTAGCTCTTTTGAGCTTAGACCTTTACTTAGCAGATAGAAAACTGGAAGTGACGCTTTTGGTGGAGGGGAGGGAAGTTAAATTTTTGTGTGACTCAGGGGCATCACGGACCCTGATACACCCTTCCAAACTACCAGAAGATACAGAATCACCAGACTATATACTAGTGAAAGCAGCTAATGGACAGCTATATCGGGAGCCACTCTCCCGTGACATTACCATAATAGACCCTGTTTCAGGGATGACTCAGAAAAGTAAAATTGTAGTTTCTGCAAAATGCCCAGTGAACCTTTTGGGTAGAGATTTAATGCAGATATTTGGCATAGCAGTAGTTCCAACCATGCAGGGTATAGAAGCACAGCAACAAATGGATACTTTTGTAGTGCGACTGGAGGGTGAAATGCATTATTGGTACAGCCAGGACTTGGTTACGACTGGTCCAGGGGCAGTAACCGAAGAACTAATGAATGTAGCTATCAGCAAGTTCCCCTTCCTCGACATTGACAAACAGCATTTGTTGCACTGTACTCTATATTACTGTAATAGACCAGGTCCTGATAAAGATTATGAACTAGAATTGTTTCAGAACCATGCAAATAGGCTGGTATTGCAAAATTTGTACTGGGATACAGAAGGGAACAGTGTAGCAAGCTGTTCATTGCCCCAGGAATTTTTGACACTCTACAAATCTAATCAACTGCCCCATGTTAGTTTGACTAAGAACAAAACTCTAAAATGGGCAGACTTAGGTGAGAAAGTCATGAGGTGGGAAAAACAGACAGAACTAGAACTCTCAGAACAAGGAGTACAGAAACAGAAATTGAATTGGATCACACAGACACACCCAGCTGTACACTCACAGGCTAATGAGGATAGCTGAGTATTACTATTATTAGAAGAAGAGGAAAAAGCCTTGCGGGACATACCAGATATTCTCTGGTCTGCAGGGAAATCAGATGTAGGATTAATACGAACAGCAGGACCAGTTACCATAATGCCAAAGTCAGCTTTTAGACCCCAGAAAAGACAGCATCCCTTGAGAAAGGATGCAGAGGTAGGAATCAAACCTATCATAGCAGCCTTACTCAAGGAAGGAGTCTTAATAGAATCCCCTGATTCACCATGTAACACACCCTTATTTCCTGTCAAGAAAGCAAATGGGGAATGGCATATGGTCCAAGACTTACAAGCAGTAAACAATGCAGTTATACCTAGAGCACCAGCGGTGCCGGATCCGCATACCTTACTGAATGATTTAAAGCCGGAACAGAAATATTTTCAGTGGTAGACATAAGTAATGCATTTTTCTCGATACCGATACACCCTGACAGCCAATATTGGTTTGCATTCACATTTCAGGGAAAGCGGTATACATATACCAGATTACCACAGGGGTATTGTGAAAGCCCAATGATATTTGCACAAGAAATGGCAAGCAACCTGGTGGGATTTATCCCACCGAAAGGTAGTCAGATTCTACTTTATGTAGACGACATTCTGCTGGCAGCCCCCACCCAGCAAGAATGCAAAGAAGACACAATAGCGTTGTTACAATTTTTAGCTACTCAAGGTCACAAAGTAAACAAAGACAAGTTACAGCTTTGGAGAAAACAAGTTAAATACTTAGGCTATGTAATATCCAAAGAAGGTAGAATATTAGATGAAAACAGAAAAACAGTGATAGCACCTAGACCAACTACCAAGAAGGAAATGATGTCCTTCCTGGCAACTACTAATTTTTGTCGGAGTTGGATACCAAACTATGCTTTGGAATCTGCTCCACTGGCCGATTTAATATTTAAAAAAATGATGGCTGCACAGGATTTATTACAATGGACACCTGAAGCAGAAGCAGCTTTCTGTAAGCTAAAACAATTGATAGCATCATCCTTAGTTTTAGGATTACCAAACTATAACAAGCAGTTTATTCAAACTGTAGATTGTAAGCAAGGTTATATGACATCAGTGTTGACACAGCAACATGGGGACAAACAACGCCCCATAGCTTACTATTCATCACAGTTAGATCCAGTGGCACGGTCTTTGCCCCACTGTGTACAAGCAGTAGCTGCATCTGCAATGGCAATGCAGGCTTCAGCCTCAGTAGTATTGTTCCACCCTCTCACATTGAGAGTGCCTCATGCAGTTGCAATCATTTTACTGCAAGAAAAAGTAGCATATCTTTCTCCAGCTAGACATCTTTCCTGTATGACCATTCTGTTGGGCCAACCTCATATGACAATTGAACGATGTACAACTTTGAATCCATCAACTTTGCTTCCAACCCCTGTAGATGGCAAACCGCACTGCTGCCTGCAGGAGATTAAGCAAAAGACACTACCTAGACATGACCTTACAGATGTTCCCTTGGATGATGCTGAGGTGACATGCTGTGTGGATGGCTCATGCAGGAGGGGTCCTACAGGACAGAACCTAGTGGGGTATGCAGTCATTTCTGATACTGAAACTTTAGAAGCAAAATCTTTGCCACACAACTTATCTGCACAAGCAGCAGAATTTATTGCCCTAACAAGGGCATGTACCTTAGCAAAAGGTAAGAAAGTGAACATTCATACTGACAGTCAGTATGCTTTTTCTACTGTACATGTTTTTGTGCAACAGTGGAAAAATAGAGGAATGATAACATCTACTGATAAACCGATTAATCATGCGCAACTTATTTTAGACTTGTTAGATTCAATTCATTTACCTAAGAAAGTAGCTATTTGCAAATGCGTAGCTCATGTAAAACAACAGGATAGAATTTCAAAAGGTAATGCATGGGCTGATATAGCTGCAAAGCAAGCAGCTTCAGCCACAGAAACTTTTCTTTTAAGCGAGGAATTACACCCCTCAGAGACTTTAGATTTAGAGATGTTAAAAACAATGCAGACACTTACTTCAAATCTTGAGAAACAAAAGTGGATAAAATGAGGAGCAATCCTCGAAAAGGGACTGTACATCTCCAAGGAAAAGAAACCAATTTTGCCATCTAATTTGTTTAGATATGCAGCATTGTTGAGCCATGGGCAGAGCCATGTCTCAACAGGGGGGATGGTACAGTTAGTGAATCGAGTGTTTACAACTTATGGGTTTACAAACTATACAAAAAAATTTTGTGCAGTATGCCATGTTTGTAACAAGCATCATGCACAAGGGGCATTGAAGCCTAAGCGAGGGAATTTTCCAACACCACCATATCCGTTCGATACCATTTGCATGGACTTCATAGAATTGAATAAATGTGAGAATAAGAAATACTGCTTAGTTATTATAGACATGTTTTCCAAATGGGTAGAAGCGTTTCCAACTAAAAATCCAGATGCAGCTACGGTTGCAAAGGTCCTTGTTAAAGAAATTATACCCAGATTTGGGATACCGGAAAAGATTTATAGTGATAACGGGACACATTTCGTGAACCAAACAATCCAGCAACTTAGTTGTTACTTTGGAATATCGTTAAAGAATCACTGTGCGTATCACCCCCAATCTGCAGGACTAGTAGAGCGGCACAATGGGGTACTGAAGAATAGGCTTAGGAAATTGATAGAAGAAACACAAAAAAATTGGGTGCACTGTTTGCCTTTAGCACTGTTGAGTATGAGAACTGTTCCAAATGTAAAGGGATTAACTCCTTTTGAAACTTTGTTTGGGAGGGCATACTATACACCTCAGTGGAAACCTCTCATGTCTACAGAGCAGGAGGCTGACAGTTCACTTGCAGGTTATATGAGGAGATTTTTGAATAACAAACTTTTGCAGTTAAATTCTGTTTCAGATAAAGAGCAACCGAAATCGGAAGCACCAGTAGCCCCAGGCACTTGGGTCTGGGTGAAGATTACGAAGCGGAAGAACTGGAGCTCTCCGAAGTGGGAAGGTCCATACCAGGTACTACTGTCGACACCCACTGCAGTCAAAATCGCGGAACGAGCTTCTTGGATCCATTTGACACACTGTAAACTGGTTAAAAACTTTGAACTGGACAAAAACATTGTTACCATTGCACAACAAGAACAAAATGGCCAGATACAGAGTGAGTAGAGACACTGAACAATTTCAGAAAACTTGTACGATTGTTTTTGTTGCAATATTGATCACATTGTTCTTTTTGCTGTGGCCATACTTTTTTCCTGCCACAAAGGTTGAACTGATTAGACGTAATGAACCAAACATAGACTGGCATCCGAACTTTAACACTTATCAGGCAATTACACGTGTATATGCAGAGACTTTCAATGTTTCGAACTGCTGTGTCTGTACGGCCATACCAACAGCATACGGGGGTTTGTTAATGACTGCTATACCCCTAGGGGTCAATGAGACCTGGGAAAATCTGTTTTTTGACACAGTTGCTATTAAAGCACAAGATAAAGTAGCACTGTATTTGCCTGTGACACAAAAAGGAATTGTATGTTTTTATAAAAACGACTCCATCCAAGTTGGGTGGAGTAAATGTAATGTTACTGTACAGTACAAATGTTATAGAAAACCAAATGATTTGAGTGGATCTTGTAGTACAGATTATGATTCATTTTTAAAATTTATGCATAAAACTCTTGATCAGGTACAGCACAATCCTGTACTTTTCAAACAGTTATCAGTGATAGATAAGAAAATGTTTCATGCAGGGCAGTCTTTTCGTAACAAAGTAATGACAAAGGTAGAGGACTGTTATTTTGTATGTGGGAAAAAGGCATATAAATGGTTACCTGAGAATTGGTCTGGCAGTTGTTTTTTGGGATACCTGGTTCTGGCCATCTGACACACTGCAGCCTTGCCTCAAGGGAGTATTCGAAATACTCGAGACGTAACCAAACAGACTGTTAAGAAACCAGAGAATCCAGTGGGATGGATCGAAGCAGGGTGGAAAAACCATCGTAATGTGCACATGGACTTGAGCGATGCTGTTATATCCTGGGCAGGTATATCACCCATGTATGGCAGAATTAAATCAATATGGGAACTGCGAAAACTGTCTAAACTTCTTGAAATAATGAGTAATGCAACTTTTTCTGCCCTTGAACTGATAACTGATGAACTGAATGCCATGAGAACTGTGGTGCTTCAAAACCAAATGGCTCTTGACTTCACCCTAGCGGCGAGAGGTGGGACTTGCGCTTTAATCAAAGAAGAATGCTGTGCATTTATTTCTGACCATCAGCATGAGATCAACGATCATCTCGAGGTGATTCAGCAAGTGTCTGCCATGACCAAACCAGGCCCAAACCCTCTGACAGAATTTTTTCAGAATGCCTTTGGGGGTGTGGGGTTCCAGCTTTATGAACATACTGATTGCTATTGGGGTAGGTTTACTCCTAATAGGAGCTTGTATTTGTTGCGGAATCCCCTGCATGAAGAAATTAATTAAGGAACTCATAGATATATCTGTATCTGAAACTATGTATCAAAGTGCTGAATTTGAAGAGCTGCTAGAATGTGAGACACTTTCATAAAAGTTAAAACTAAATGACTTTCTTAACTGCAAATCCTAAATGGAAGAGGTTAGTAAAAGAAGTAAACTGTTTATCCTTTTTTGAAAATAGAATAAAAAGTATTAACAGGAGGGAGATGTTAGAAAAATATGTATTAATATGTGTTTGCTTAATAACAAATTAATAATCAAGTGTTTTTAATATGCTTTTCATTCTGTTTCTTATGCACTGTGATTTCTATAAATTGCGTTTCATATGTGGCCGAAAATAATCCTTATTGAAACTGAAGCATGCCTACTGAAACTTGCAAATTGCCCTCTGACCTAGTAACTGCTAGCACAGCAATATTCTTGTTTATGCCTTGTGGAAATTACTTGAAAAACAGGTGTTAATCTGCTAGGTCAGAAGCATATGAATAGACAATATACCATTGAATAAATGTAATGATTTCAGACAGACAGGTTTGTTCTGAGGATGGGAACCTCTGCAGCTGCAGTAGTTAGAGATAAGTTAGACAAAGGCCTTTTAGAGAAATGAACTGCTAGCATTGTGTTTGATTTAGCTATAGTATCTTGAATGTAACATAACAAGTATCTAACTGAAAATAACCAAGGCCATGTTGTTTTCCTCAGGATGTTTCACATAAAAATTGTTTAAATCAGCAGAAAATCATGGTAAAGATGGTCAGCAGATGATGACCAAAAGGTGGTAATTTGTTACGTCAGCATGGTAGGACAGGATTAATTTGATAACCTATAAAATGAATGTATTTCCTGTTTCTGGTTAGACAAACTCTGTATTAGCATGCTTTTGTCTCCTTGCTGCAAGATTAAAGTGCCTTAACCTGAACCTACTGTGTTTTGATCATTTTTAAAGTATAGTTTTCCTTTGATATAAACCTTGCCTGTGATACAAATAGGATCTGCTGGAGAAACAGATATATTTCCCATAGAGTACCCTTTCTCTGGAACAGGCTCCCCATTCATGTGAAACAGAGTTCCACCCTAAACCAATTCAAGTGTAACTTGGACAAATGGATTGGGAAAAGGAAATTCATCCCTGGTTTGGCACTTATGTCTCTAATTGACACAGGCAACCTATAAATGGTTCATCGTTCAGGCCCCTGTGCATAAATGTTTAATCTTTCAAGTCCCTGCTTACATTTATCAAGGATACCAGAACTTGTCAGAGCTATGGGATGTATGGCTAGGCTTAAAAAGGCCCTTGTGATCATTAGCCTGGTAGACACCTATGAGCCAACTGAACAAACACACCCACCAACCAGTTAACTGCAGTGAGATTAGAATCCCAGTCCAAGTACACTGACTAGAGAACTCAGTACTTAATGCAAGTGCCACTTCACATGTCTGACTTTCTTAATGCTGCAGGAGAATTTATAGTGGATAACATCAGCATCTGAGACAAGATGTTGTAAGGCCTGAATGAAACTGGATGTGTAATCATGCAGAACTGTCACAATATTGGTATTCCATGGTATTGTACTGATGACTGCAAGATACACAGTTATGCACTTCTGACTAGACAGACACGCACACACACCCCAGTTGACTGCAGTGACATTAGAACTCTTACCTAAGTATGGACTACTCAGTACTTAACACAAGTGCCCCAGCACAAGTATGACTTTCCTAATGCTGCAGGACAATTTATAGTGGATAGCATCATCACTGGATGTTTGATAGAAGATGTTGTGAGGTCTGAATGAAATAGATGTGTAGGCATGTACATCTGTCAAAATATTGGTATTCCATGGGATTATACTGATGTCTGCTGAAGACACAGTTATGCTCGTCTGACTAAACACACACACACACACACACACACACACACACACACACACACACACACACACACACACACACACACACACACACACACACACACACACACACACACCAGCTGAGATTAAAACCCCTACCTTAGAACACTATGGGATTGTATTGATGACTACAGGATACAGTTATGCTGTTAAGAGAGTTGTACTGGATTGCTTAACTCCTCGCAAGCATGCTAAGCAGAGAGCAGACAGATGTGGCAATCAGCAGTGTGGTTAATACTGAGTGTAAGAAATACACCTGCTGCTTAGCTGCATTTGTGGTAGTAGGTGTAAATGCATTAAGAGATTTCTTTTTGAACTCAGATAATAAAGGGTTTGAATCCAGATGTATCTAATTGTTTTAAATATGTATTCATAATGCAATGAAATAATTCTTTATTCTACTTTCACTTTACCTTAACTTAGTGCATCATTGCACATTGGTAACCACACCATTCAAGAGCAGTTCATTGTCACTCAGCTTTACTGCATAGTGCCAAACTCTGCACAAACACAGAGGACAAAAAGTGAAGGGTTTCATTGGGTTGTTTTTCACTTATGTCTGTGCTATGTGACTCTATTTTTTAACCAGATTAAAGGTGATAAAATGGGTAGATAGGAAAGTGGTGAAATGGGGGCAAGCAGAGGGAAGAACAACGGGACAGCACTATAGGAATATGCAGGAGGAAGGTAGGAAAGAACCATAGCTATCCACTTCTTCAACAGTGTAAAATTAAAATATGTACAGAATAGTATCTGGATTTGGACTGTCACCTCAACCTAGAGGGATGACAGCAATGCAATCATGTTGTATAGCCAATTGAACCAAATCAAGTGTGTCAAGAAGACACATCTGGGAAGTGGAGAACTATGTATGGGATGATATTTTTTGTGGGACAGGAGCCCATTTTTTCTACTTCTGTAAGAGGAGAATGTTGGGTAAGGGACATAGGTATTTCTGGGTTAGATGAGTAGGGTAAGTGATAAAGCAGATTCAAACAGGACAAACAAGACAAGACATAGAGATAGTGAGGGACACACCAGGATGCTGGACACCATGACTGGTGTAAGGGAGGGGACAATGGATGCCCATGCCTGTTAAACATGGGGATAGTAAGAATCTAGTCCTCACCCTGTCATCACTGTCCCCTTACTCTGCTGGCTTTTGGAGTGCTTGATGTCTTCTCCTATGGACCAGAAAAGACAGTATTCTTTCCATCCAGTGTAGGCATAAACCAGTTGTGCTGTATACAAACCTACACACCAAGCTTGGCAACTCCTGGTAGGTGATAAAATCCCCAACTTCTCCAGTACTCCCAGAAGGTACCACAGTACCAGATGCTGGGGTAGCGCTACCTGTACTACCTGATGTGGAGGGTCCAGGTAATGTAAGGGCAGTATAGGGAGTAATGCCATGTTGAGACCCAGATGTGCTGGGCATTGGTGCAGGAGCTGATGGAGCAGGGGCAGGATGAGCTATGGGGGTTGGCCTACCTGCCTGTGCTGTTAAGTATTTTGTAATTTGTCAGAGATGGATGACATGGAAATGTTTTGACCACACATAGAAAAATTAAAAAAAGAGAAAGAAGGGTTGGGGTAAGAGAAAAAAAGATAATTACTGCCATCATATGTGATATAAAATACTTTTATAATAAGTATTTATTTCTACTTTTGCATTTAAGTAGAAGTGTTAACAACTATGAACTATAACTTTAAGTTTAAGTTAACAGCAGGGCATTAATTCCACTTCTATTGAAAGTATTATATAATATTTTAAAGGAATTTACAATATATTTGTTACTAGTGGTATTTGAACCCACAGTATCTGACTACAGCATTAGACTTGACTCCTATAGTTGGCTTGTGCTACAGAGTGATGCATGCATACATGCTTGCTTTTACAGTTAGGATATGCATGCTTAATTTGCTACTACTGTCTAGAAGAGCAATGCTTCAGCTAAAATAATAGATATGTTGTGCTGCAATGCCCCTTCCTTCCTTCCCTCAGTCTCACTAGACACTCAGCATGGGCCTCCCTATTTGCCATGATCTCTTGGTTGGCTGTGGAATAAAAAGAAGAAAACAAGAGAAGCCCATTAAGCATACTAGTCTTGTATATATATGCAACTATGTATCTAGTTTTAGTTTGCTGTACCTTTTTACTTAAACAGCTGTGGGATGTTAGCAGTCCTAAACTCATCCAGCCACTGGTTGAGTGTGCCCTGATTTGCATTTTGATGTCATTATAGTGGTTCCTATACTGTTCTCCAGTGCGTGGAATGCCAAACGTACTAAAGACAGCCATGACCAGACTATTCCTTGCCTCAGACTTCTACTAGGTGCCAGTATAGTTGCAATGCAAGAGTCTTTAGCTGTGACACTTTACAAGGAGTTCAATAAAGATTCTGGACTCCTCAAAACCCCACCTCTGTGCCCTAAACTACACACATTCCCTTCTACCTCCAGACATGTCCAACCAGAGAAAATAGCAATAGTTAACAGCGATTGCCCACCAATGCATGTTATCACATTTATTAATAGTGCACAAACCTGAACAACTATGCCAACTGAGTTTGAATAATGTTAAGCAGAGAGCAACAGTGCCAAACCGAGATGAAAGCAGTTTTTGAAATAGGAAGGTTAATCTGCTGTAACTCTTAGTTGATTCAACTTTACAGACATGTATTGGGAGCATACATTTTATGACCTGACCCTTTTTTATGTGGCTTTATACACTGATAAATTAAATTTATAGAATGTGAGGTTCAAACCTATGCATTACAGACAAAGTATATTCTTCAACATAGATGATTTTTCATTCTTGCCACAGAAGAAGTGCTTGTTGGACATGCACCCACTGTAGGAAGCTATTTCTAAATGTGATTATTGTATTCATGTTAAGTTTAAGTAAAGTGGAATGACAGGAATAAAACTTTGATCTTTGCTAGATTAGAACCCAGATTCACCTGTATTTTATTCTTACACTTACACCTGCTGCCGCAGGAATTGTGAAGAAACAGCTATATATCTTCATATTCATTAACAAGTATGTCTGTTAACCACTGCACAATACTGCTGAGCGTGTTTGCACTGTGGCAAACCATAGAAGATACAACGTATCCATTTTGAAATTGTCTACTGTCTGTTTCCTGTCTGCAGGATTTCTAGACCTGCAGGTGTTGGAGAAGGTTGCTAACTGCTACACAATGCCACTTAGCAGGTTTGCACAATAGAAAGCAAAACATGCAACGATGTTGCCTTTTTGAAATCGAGAATGGGTGCATCCTGTCTGCAGGTGTTCTGTCTGATTCATGTGTGGGCCATTCATCCAGGTTTGTGTGAAGCTGAGTGACGTGCAAATGTAACAAAGCCTACCTTGTTTTATCCTTGTGTTTATTATGTTTCATCCTTAAAAAACAAATGTGGGACTGGAACTGTGATCTACAGATAGTATATACTGTATGCATCACCGTGTTTAGTAGATGTACTATGCACATGATTCTTGGGTGTACTTTATGTATTGTTTATCACAGAAGTACATTACATGACATTTATTCTATTACCTGACATTTATTTTATTTATCCATTTTCCGGAAATAGTGGTAAAAAAATCAAATAAACAACATTATAAAAAAAGTCATGCAAAAATTGGCCCTAGGTGTGCGTGCATGTGTGCGCGTGTGTGTGTGTGTGTGTGTGTGTGTGTGTGTGTGTGTGTGTGTGTGTGTGTGTGTGTGTGTGTGTGTGTGTGTGTGTGTGTGTGTGTGTGTGTGTGTGTGTGTGCCTTCTGTGGAAGGTTGGGCACTGGGCTGGCAACTCGACACCGTAAAACTCCACTGCCAATCATGAGCGGACAGGTGATCCACTGTGGCGACCCCTAACTGGGAAAAGCCGAAAGAAGTAGAAGAAGTACACATTAAAGAAATTTACACAAGTCTGGATTTGAACTGTTACACCTATGAATCTACAAAACACAGTAAAGGTGTGTTATCCATTTGCCACAGAAACAGCTTTGCAGCAGTATTTAACATAATTGTCCATACAAGCAAGTCCAAAATCATCCACACCACAGTATTAACAAGACAGAGGGGACTTGTACACTCTCATTTATTTGCACATGTGTAAATTTCAGCTGTAGTGCAATGACTGATCACAAAAGCATTTATGATTATTATTTGCAGCAATGCATATCTGTCTTATCTTTGTATGGTGTTCATTCTTCTCTTATCTGAGCTGTAATCTGAGACATGTAGTCTGTAAGGCATTGTGTACCATTGTCATTGAAATGTATGAGAATATTACATAGTAATGTTACCCAGTTTTCAACAAAGCCATGGGAGTATGGATAATATTGAACTGAAACTGAGAAACATGTGCTTCTTGCTTATATTTAAAATGTTGATACAGTTCTACACTTTGTAAGTGTAACCTGGCTGACACACACACTGGAGGTAAGGGAGTTTGAACTGCTGTTTTCATTTTTGCTACCAGTAATCATTTACAGTTGTAATCCATTAGCAACAAACATTGAGGAGTCTAACAAACAGAACAAAGTGTAAATCTCCAGTACAAAACTAGGAATCCAACTGCCTTATAAAATGACTTTATTAAATAGCATAGACAAGCAATGTTTTCAAATTCTAAAAACTCTTTTTCAATGCTTAATTCAATAATGTTAAAAATACATTAATTTAATCCACCAGCCTATCAGAATAAATTTCACACATCAAATGATTGCCATTTTAAAACCACATACTGCATTTAAGATTTACTAGAGATATATTAAAACAGTCGATATATGTAGAAATGCATGCTAAAATCAAGACATACACGTGTGTGTGTTAAGCCATATGACTAAAAAATAAATAAATAAAATAAAATAAACACAGCCTGGGTTAAAACATATAATATAACATCACCATAGCTAACTTTACCTAATTTATAAATAACCTTGCTTAAGTTTCAAAACTGGTTTAATACTATTCATAGTATTTTATCCTGGTGGTACATCAGATCTAAAAGAATTGCTCCATTTATACTTGGTTAGTTCTGTTTTATTCTCTAGATCATCACCATGTTTGTTTATATGCATCTTTTGGAGAACTCTAAATTTAAATTTATGTTCACTACCCATTAACTTAATATGTTTATTTTATTTATTTATTTATTTTATTTTATTTTTCATTTGTTTAACAGGATAGTTCAACTCGGTGCAAGCCTGTTTTCAGTGGAGGCCTGGGAAGAAAACCTCCATAACACAGTTACAAAATTTTTTAGTCACAAGCAGGATTACAATGCTACAAACACAAGTTGCAAAAGTCATACAAGCAAGACAAGCAAGGGAGTGACAGCATGCATAGCTGTTAAATATACAGTTTTGGTGGAGTAAGTGCAAAGTTATAGTGGACATAGCAGTTGTACTTACATTAAAAGTACTGTCTGTGATATTATATCAGATCTTGATCAGAAACTATAGATTCCTAGTCAATAGATAAATAAGTTTGGTTAGAGGTGGAGTAAGTTGGTCAAGGAAGAGGGGAAGAGGGGGAAAATAGTAGTGGAAGGTAGGCAGAAAAGCAGATATACTGCAGTTAAAGAACAGATACACTGGAAGTGGAAATTTACAGGTAGAAGTGTAGTGATAGTAGACAAGTGAGAGGAGCAATGGTATATGCACCTCTATGAATATCAGATAATTGAGCAGCTATTATTTCTTTTATTTTTTATTTGCTTTTCGTATACACAAATGGTCACATTTCATGGAATAAGCAAAGTATATTACATTCTATGCATAACATGTTGCAAAGACATTAAATACAAAGTTCCCTTTGCTAATGGGATGTTTATAATAAGTATATACATTTATCTGACTGCAATATATACAATTATGACAAGGAACAGTACATTCTTAGGAATGTTGCATGGCTGACATGATAATAAATCCTTATGACATAAGTATTTTTTAAGATTGTTTTCCTTTTTAAAAATAAAATTTGGCTTCTCACCAACCACATTCTAAACCTCTGGACTGGATTTTAATATTACCCAGTTCTTCCGTATTCTTTTCTTAATCAGAGTAGTATGCCTATTATATTCAGTGATATAACGTAAAGTGTAGTTTCTAAGTTGTCTAGTATTTCTATACTCATTATTTGTCTCAGAACTATATGGTTCACCTAACCAATCTCATTCAGAAGTCACAAATTCCATAGTTTCCTTTATTAGTTCATCATCATAGCCTCCAGTATAAAACCTATATCAAAGGTTTCAATATATCTTTAGTACATCTTAAATGTAGTAGGTAGCTTTAAAATGGCAGTCATGTGATGTGTGAAATTTATTCTGATAGGCTGGTGGATTAGATAAAATGAATTTTTAGGAAGTGACATTATATATTGAATTAAACACTGAAAAGAGTTTTTAGAACTTGAAAGCTTTGCTCATTTATACTTGTTAATAAAGTTATTTTTATAAGGCAGATGGATTCCTAGTTTTGTACTGTGGCTTTATGCTTTGTTCTGTTTGTTAGAATCCATTCAGCTACTTGGAGAAGTTGGCCTTCTTTGTTGTGCATGTGGAAAACACAGGAGAATATTGCTATTACTTTGGATTTATCTGCACAGAAGATTACTGATCTTGATAAGGTATGATTGAATTTTCCAATTATATACTGGATTTTCTCACATGTAACTTTGAAAAATGTTTGTGTGTGTGTGTGTGTGTGTGTGTGTGTGTGTGTGTGTGTGTGTGTGTGTATGCATTAGCAAATGCAAATTTTATATGTATACACTTCTAAGAAATGTACTGATAGCATAGGCATTTTTGTCAGCACATTTTACTTTCTCAAATACACAGCCTCATTAACTTTGATCACAAGTGCAACTGTTACAGCTGTTTCTCTTTATGATCCCTATGTTATTTCAGTGAACTGTAAATGTCCTATATCATCAATGACACAGGAGAATTAGCCTTCTAGGATGGCCCATAGACATCTCTAGGGGAGTGTTGGGCACAGTTATAGGTGACTGGCAATTGCATAAAAATGACTGTTCTGTGGTAAATGTGTCCACATGTTTTTGGAACAGTTTGTTTGAAAGCACTTTTGACTGACATGCTATTCTTTGTTTGGTACAAAATGTCATTTGCCTGTTGTTTTAGGAGTGGGGGAGTCAAGTTCCATTTCCATGTTACCACAACCAAAAAATGTTTTACAAAGGTTTACTTTGCTATTGTTAGTTCTTGTTTTGGATCAAACCTTGGTTTGTGCATGACTGTGATATGTTACAACCACATAACCCTTTTTTATATTTAAATAACTGAAGTTTTTTTGTTTCTCTGGTGGATAATATTGAAAAACTAGTAATATGTGTTATATCTAAGCAGGACTTTTATTTATGTGATATTTATGTGTAGTATCCTTCTTTTGTGTTTTATGTCACATAGGACTATAGCAACCAAGTGTCCCAAACCTGGCAAAGCCCCCTCAGTGACTCTGAGAATGATATGATTGTACAAGCCTTCCATTAACGTGATACTTTTCTAGTTGAGAGATGATATGGGGACACATCTGGAAAAATGCTAATTTGGAACCAGATATTGAATGACTTCAGTGCTGTTGGGGGGGGGGGTGCAGCAGGACATATGATCAGGTGCATCATAGGGCCACTGATATTATTTCATTGTCCCGGAGGAGAGCAGCTTCAGTGGTCCATGGTCAGATGGCTCCTGGGGGTGGGGTGCTACAGAGTCACCACTGACACAAAATGAAGAATTTCTGTCCACTGTTAGGGATCCAGAGAGCTCAATAAAAAGTGCACAACAGCATGTGATTGATGTTGGTGCTGCTGTTTCAGGCAGGACAAGTATGTCCCAGGAGGAGCTTCAAGGTAGGTTTATCTATTTCAATATTTCATTATTTCTTGTATAGTAAAATACTGAAAGCAATAGTTAAGTTGGTTTAATACATTTTTTGGCGGGTCCAGTTTATAGACTGATACAGTTAACAACACAATCTGGTTCATTACACATGGTCTTGAGATAGAAGTTTCATCCAAGTTTCAAATAAATGTATTTTAATGGACCTATAATGGCAAAACAATTTTCCCCCTGTGTTATTATTATTGTGATAATGGTGTCCTTACAGCTTTCCTTAATTTTTTTCAAGGACCATCCTCCATAGCCAGTGTGGAGGCATCTGCATATGGTAAGCCAAACACTTTTATTTCAGTAATGATCAGCATTTGACAGAAATATGCATTAATCTGTATGTGTGAGGTGGGTGTCAGGACTGCATGTTTATTGCTGTACCATCTGTGATAGTAGCACCAGTGTTAAGTTTGTCAACATATATTAAATTGTAGTAGTGCAGGTATCAATTTCTTTCCTGTGTTTTTTGCTTATTATCATAGGTGATACTAACAAAGGAAGTGTCGGACTCTTCCCACCTGATGTCAGAGTATTAGCAAACTCTGATGATGATGATGATGATGATGGTGGGAAAACACAGGCACAGTTTGGGGGTGCAGAGGTTGAAGCTGACATTGATGTTGACATTCAGATATCCCCTGTAATTCCATCAGACACAACCAGTAGGCCTATGCAAACCCATTCCAGTGAGCCCTCTGATATTGGACAGCTGGAGGGTGAGACATTTTGTCAGGTTAATATGGTTACTGTGGCTTCACTGCCTGTTGACTCTAGCCATAGCCAAAGTGTGGGTGAGGTGCCACACAGGAGGGTGGTTATGGGTTCTTGAAGAAGGCCTCCTGTACACTGTGCACCTGATCCTGCTGTGTCTTTCCATGCCTTTTGACATATGTTTTAGGACCATTATGGAGGCATAGACACATTCCAATAGAGACTCAGAGGAAATGCTTAAGGTTGTAGATGTGACAGAGACTGACATGTGTGACTGCCTCCATCATGTTGCTGATTCAATTGATTGGATGAATGAAACGTTGGAACAGGAGGTGTTTGTGATGGAACATCTGCTGGGAAGGGGATGATATCCACATGGACATAGGTCAGCCACATCATCTAATGTTAGCCAATGTGGCCATGCCCAATCACACTCCTATAGTGGCACGACTTCCACTACTCCATCAGTGGTTGAGGTGTCCACACTTAAATGTGGCAGGGTATAGGGTCACGGTCCTGGGCGTACTCATGAGGACAGCTCAGCCAGCAGACATAAGTCACATTCAGGTAGCGGCACTGCATCTGACTGTGAGCATGGACTTTCTAGTGTGACTCCTGGTAGAGCCAGTTCTCGGGGTCAGGGATAGCAATGATGAACTGTCACCTCTACCACACATGGCTCATATCTGTCCAACATACCATGGTGTCGAGCTAGCACAGAGCTTGGCTGTGTTCTTGCAGACACTCACATACCAATTTCACCTATTTCACACATTAACAGCTAGCTGCATGGGTCATTTGTGAGGCTTACAGCTCATTTTGTCTTAGTGGCCATCTGATACTTTATCCAAATGTCTGCCTGCTTATCTTTCTTACTCACATGCACTCACTACCTTTTGTGTCAGCCTATGCCTCCTTCCCACCGCCCACCCCCACCCCCCACACACAGCACCCTGAGCAAATCATGATAATTGTACCATATCCTTGTTTTCTTTCTTTTGGATTCAGGGATATATAACTCTTTTGTTTGATGCTGACTTAGTGCCTAGTATATCTTTATTTGTGATGCTGTTTTGCAAATTGTACTCTTTCTTACATGTTTTTGTAATCTGTACAGCCCTCCCAACCTCATAGACCAACAAAGCTGGACCAAGCCATAAATAAACGTGTGACAAAGGCCGAACAATGGGGAGGGTTTTTGCAAATTGTGGTCTTACAAACTTACACAGTTGATGGAATAACAGGTTTTGCATTACTATTTTTATGTTTTTATTTGAGGGATATGAAGTCTGAAACTGAAATTTGTGCCATTATTTTCTAAATTCACTCTTTATTGATTTGCCAGTACAAATGCATGAGGCCAAACTGTGGACATTTGGTGAAAATCTGTACATTTTTGATGTATGATTATGTGAATCTTCGATACATGAGACCTGTTAGTTGATAGAGGACACATGTATTCACATAAGTCACTGCTGTCACATCTTGATGTAATTGCTGTACAAATCACCCACCTTATACTTACTTACATTACCGGGTAACAGTATGCAAAGATATGCCATTGCTTTGTATTCTTAGATATTCAGTTTTCTATTCCAGATTCAACAATTACCTCAGAAATCCAGCAGTTGCAAGAGTTTATATCAGGGCTGACTCTGTCTGATGCTAGCAGTATGGATCCCATACATGGGTAAATAAAGGTTGTGAGCATTGTTTGGCATCAGTATTACTGCATGTTTGTGCATAAGATGAAGGTTTTGGACCCTTAGATGGTGAACATGTGTGCTATCCATTGCCTGTTGGCCAGTGTGAGGGCATATTTCACACACCTAGGTCTGTCTACACCCACAGCAGCTGTGGTTTCCCCTCTAACTATTCACCTGCGTGTGGCTGTGGTGACTTTGCCAGTGGTGGTGGGATATGTGGCCCTTCCCCTTGGTGCTCCTGCTGAAGCTGTTTTCTCAGAATAATGTTGCAAAGCATGGCAAACACTGTGAATATTTCAGCACATGTATGAGGATTGTACTGCAGGGCTCCCCCAGATGTATCTAGGCACTGAAGCCACAACTTCAGCAGCCCGAGCACACACACTATGATATTTCTTGTTTGAGAGTTGCCTCATTATAGTTTTCTTCAATTGGTGTGTGTGTGTGTGTGTGTGTGTGTGTGTGTGTGTGTGTGTGTGTGTGTGTGTGTGTGTGTGTGTGTGTGTGTGTGTGTGTACAGTTCTCATGGTCATCCTCGGCCATGGTTCCAGTGCATAACTTGCATCCCCCAGTAAATGACCTTGTGGGATATTCCACCTAGTAAATATTTCATACAGTTGAGAGTTGTGCGACATATGTGAGTCGAGGTAACTGCCTGGGTTGCCAGCACACACATTTAGGATAATTCCCTTAACATTACACACAACCTGGCAGTTAATGGAGTTTTATGTACATCCTTCCCTGTCCCCCAGGCAGTGCTTTGATTTGTATGTGTGTACAGTCTATGGCACCCAGGACTTAATTGTAGAATGTTACAGGGTAGAACTCCTGCATAGTTCTGACTTTATCCTCCAGTGTACAGAGAATATATATGTACTCACTGGGATGTTATAGCCTAGCATTCAGGAATTGATGGAGGATCCTGGATTCTCATGCCTGTGACACCCTCAGCATGGCCACTGTTGGTCTCATGGAAGGTTTCTGTATCTAAAATTCTAAGTGCTACACATACCTAACTCTCCACCAGCATTTGTTCCACTCTGTTTGCCTCTGCTGTCATTTGAGGACGACAAAGGTAGCAGAGTTTCTGTAGTATGTCTCTAGCCACCCAGTAGCGCTCTACAATTTCCATCTCATGCAGATTACGAAAAGTTAAATGGAGACTAAGTACCCTTCTCCTTCTTGGCTGTGGTCTATTAGCAGCAGCAGCATAGACTTGGGCCTGTTGCACATACACATGAATAAGAGCAATAGCAGCCCCTAACATTCTTTTCATCTAGACTAGTTTCCATGACTGTATTATAAAAGGTTTTGGAATTCACAAGGGAAAACTACACTGAATCTACATGGTTGCTTCATAGATTTTTGAATAGCTCCTCCACCTTGGATTGGTTGATTAACATACAGTTCCACTGCTTATGCTGTAATTAGCATGCCATGATGTTTACTGTGTTTGTCTAGTTCTACATGGCTTGTACAGCCACTTATTGAATACAAAACTGTGTACTGTTTTGTGTACATCATGCCACAATGTTTATACGGTTTTAGCAGAACGTGTAGGCTTTATTGAATCTACCCTAGTGTCTTTTTTCTATAAATGAAATTAACCATAGTTTAGCAAAGAGAACATTACAGCAACATGAATACGACATGTAAAAATTTGCAATTTTAAATTGTGTCACTTAAATGTTGTATTACATATGTACTATGAATATATTTCTTGCCAGGCTGGGAAACATCCTTATATAAATGAACTAAAGAGCTCTTTTAAGTACCTATGTAAAATAGTTTCCATGCAAAATGAGTCTTTACTTTTATGCATTTGTACTAGAGATATTTTGAATAAATGTTTGACTGATTTGAAAGTATCTAATGAGAGGCATTACTTCTCCTGATTATATGTCTACGCTACTAGTAGTTAACAGATGTTTAAATGAAAGCCCCTCATTGGCCTTATTTATGTGTAATTAGGATGACTGGATGGGAAACTGGAAATTCACACCGGGAGTTCCACCTGTTTACCTCTTGGACAGGAGCAATAGGTGCTGATTTTAGTATCTGGTTCATAGGTTCATAGATTAGTACTAAGCTAACTGCCCTTGTGAGCCATTTAAGCCTAGCCAATTTCCCCCTTTCAGAGATTCACTGCACCTGTGTTTGTGTAAACAAAACACAAACACCATTACTTGCTTGAAACAGACACCCTTGGGAACATAGGTTGAACTTGGCTAGACTTATAAGGGCCCTGGGGCATTAGCCTAGTAATCTCCTATGATCCTATGATACCACTAAATTTATGGACACTTTATGTAACACACTGATGTCATGTTTGTTCTTTTTTATCATAAACTTGAATACAACAATATTCCTTCCAGCTGCATATTTGCATATATACTAAATTATTTATTGTCTGTAAATTTGGATGAACTGAGTGTTGACTTGTTTTTTGCTTGTAGTTTTTCAAGTATTAAAGTTTTTGATCTGTTATTGGAGTTGTTCCTTTGTCAGAACATACCACTTCACCTCAAGCTAAAGAGCTCCTTTCTGGAAAAAACTTCAAATGAGAAAAGATTCAAACCTAACCTCTCAACTCTTTTATAGATTTGTGCCCTCTCGTCAGCAGGGCAAGTAAAGAAATTCCACAGAATAATGATACAAAAATGTTCTGAAAGAAAGAAAATGTGAAAACATAAATCACTAATTATATTAAAGAACCCAATGAAAACATGTCAAATAAGACTTTGATGTTCTGTTTATAATATCCACAGATTGGCCTTGCTGGGTTAAATCTGATGCTTGCCTCATTCTAAACGAAAGAGAGGGCACTCAGTAACAGGAATACCTTGATGTGATAAAGCTTTACACAAACCTATATCCATCCCCTTGGCATAGGGAAACAAGAAGAAATTCATGAAATTGCAAACAAATAACAAACAGACAAATACTGTAAACCCACTCTTAGCATTTTTAGTCAAAACAAAGTGTAAACTAGAAATTAATGGATTAATAGAAAAGTATGAAAAAAGTGGAAAAGCACATGCAGACATTTAGTCTAACAAAATGGAGATGCTATCTCACAGAATATCAGGCAGGCAACTGTTGAAAATACAGTATGAGCATCATTAGTCAAACAAACTGCAAATGTGATAAAGGTTTAAGTAAAATAAGCTATAAATACAGAAAACACTAGACGCTTGTTAGTGTAATGTAAAATAAATACTTCCTGATTTTTCCTTGAGGTTTGCCCTTAAAAAGTCATGAAGTCTCTTCTTGGCAAATGTGCTACCATCACAGCTCTTCAGAAGCCTTTACAAAACAAATGCCAGGCAACCAGTGACCAACACGGTTAAAATTTATAAAAAAAGTGAAAGAACCAGTAAAAAAGCAAGTACAACTCTAGCCAACAATCTCTACCCTTCAGAACGGCAGCAAATTATCCTCTTCCACAGAATAACCACTGAAGCCCTCAAAAAATAACAACCCAAACAGAAAAAAAAAAACCGAAATTGCAATTTAATGTAAAGGTGTGGTAAAGAGGATCTAGGGACCCAAGTAGATAGTCAGCTTTCCTTTGATAACCATGTTGCCAAAGTGGTTAGAAAATCCTTCTATGTGACCCATCTGATCACGAAAGGGTTTGCATCAAGATCTAAGGATGTAATGGTGCCTATCTACTCTTCCCTCATCAGACCCATTATTGAGTACAATGCACCAATTGGAATGTACCTGGCTAGACATCTCCAGCAGCTGGAGAGACCACAGAGGTACCTAACCAAGAGGATTACTGGCCTCAAACAGTTGCCCTATGCAGCACGATTGAAAAAGCTAAGACTGTTCTCTGTTGCATACCGCTTTCTCAGGGGTGATCTCTGTCTAACGTACAGAGCCATATCCAACCCAGAATTGTTGAACATGCTCCATCTTAGCAAAACCAAATATACTCAAGCTACATTATCTAGGGATATAAACCTCAACACAACAATGAACAGAACAGGCTGGAAGGATAGATTCCCTTCGCAGAGACTTCCCTTACTATGGAACAGGGTCCCGATCTACATAAGACAGTGCCCCTCACTATCACTCTTCAAGAGGAACCTTGATGAGTGGATGGGTAACAGAAAGTTCACACCGGGGATCACACCAACAGCACTACTAGATAGGGGCCAAGGGTACTAGCTGCTAGTACAAGGGTCAAGGGAACTACTAAAGGGGCGATGAATACCGCACAACATGGCTGGGCTAATATATGCCTTCGGGCAGATAGCCCAGTACCAACCTATGAACCTATGAACCTATAAGAGGAAGAGGATAGAGATAACACTTAGGGCCAAATTCAGTAAGGATTTGTGAGACATACACAAGGTGTACACCTCTCGGTAATCATTTCTGATTAAGAGACAACTCAGCCACAGTGTGCAACAGAAATATTTACAACATTGAGATGAGCTGTTTCTGCATCCATGCTTAATTCTAATGAGGCTTTCTGGGGAAAAGGCATAGGCTAATTAGCCATATACCTCCTCAGAACTGCCTGTGGGAAGGCATTAACACTGCCAAGTGATTTGAGGAATCACCTGGCTGCATAACTTAGCAAAGCCACACCTGGCCATTCATTTGGAAGTGTTCATCTATCACAGTAGAGGTAGATGCTGTACAGGGTAGTGTTAGGGAGTATGTGAGTGTGTGTCTTCCTTGGAGGTCGCAGTAGGGGAGTTATCTTTGGGCTATGTTAGATATGTACGTGTGTGTGTGTGTGTGTGTGTGTGTGTGTGTGTGTGTGTGTGTGTGTGTGTGTGTGCGTGTGTGTGTTTATGTGTATTTGTGTGTGAAGGTGGGTTGCAGTGGCTATCCTACTTCCACATACTCCAAGACTAATGAACAATGCCTTTAACATTGGGTTGGGGGTCCTCATGCCACCAGGCATAACTCTGAAAATGTGGATGGAGGGAGAAGTAACCTCCAGTAATAAAATTTATCATCGTATCTTAATGACACTTACACATAACATAGGTTGGGAAAACTACTCTTAAAAAGTCAGCAGGCAGCCATAACATAGGTTGGGAAAACCACTCTTAAAACGTCAGCAGGCAGCCATAACATAGGTTGGGAAAACCACTCTTAAAAAGTCAGCAGGCAGCCTAGCCAGCAGGTGCCACTCTGAAGATGTGGGAAGGGAGATCATTAGCCACTAGGGATAACGTTTATCATCATGCTTTAACAGCACTAACACATAACATGGGTTGAGGAAAACAGTCACAAGGGAGAATTGTAATATTTCTTGCTTTAGTGGTATTTAAATGTAGCAGCAATTTGGGAAACCCAGACACCAAGGAGAACATTGAAAATATGGGTCAGGGGGTCACTAAACCCAAGTAATACTCCATGTAATATGCCTTAATGGCACTTTAAAAGAAACACATGGGGCAAGGAATCACTAGACACCAAGGATACATGAAACTAATGTGTTTAAAAGGCACTAAAAAGGATTCCATCTGAGTATCCTCCCACTAAGGATATATATTCACTGTACCAACACCAGAAACTAAAAACAAAATAACTACAAAAGGAGGAAGTCTTCAAGCCCTGCGCTGTTGCCACAGGAAACTTCATCATTATCCCATTTTACTAACTAATAAGGTAATGCAGAAGGTGTTTTTATAACAAATAATGAGGCTCTTGAACATTATTTGATGCATGCATCAGTTTGTGATATACAGGGAGGGGAACGGAGGATTAAATGTAACTTTTTACCTTATAGCACAAAAAATCAAGACAAAGCAAAAATTATCCGTGTACAAAAATGGAGATAATGCTTAATTAATCCACTTACAAATTTAGAAATTTGCTAGTATAACAGCTTTTGTACTAACAAGGATTTACTGCAGGATATAAAGTGTGAAACTCTGTTTGGTATTAATGACTGACTGTAGTCCTGTGCGATTTACACAAGGATAGAGAAAAGGAGACATTGATGACATTCTGATAACACAGGGACAGATACGTAGTATGAGGTATATGCACGCGTGCGTGCGCGTGTGTGTGTGTGTGTGTGTGTGTGTGTGTGTGTGTGTGTGTGTGTGTGTGTGTATGTGTGTGTGTTTGAAAATGTGTATTCAGTGTGAGAGAGTGAATGGGAAGTGTCTGTGGTAACACAGGGTTTCAGGCACCACTGTTAGCTACTGTAGGAAAGTGCTAATCTGTACATGCGATTGTTAACAGCAATACAGAGATATGCAAATTAGCTGATAATGAAATCTTTCCTCATTGTTGCAAATGTATCTCTGAATCACAAAATACTGCATTGTGTAAAGAGGGCCTTTTACCACAAACCTTAACACAAGTGGTGAGATTCTTTTTGAATAGCTTCACAAAATGGGGATGCTATGTAACACAATATTAGCCAGACAACTGCTGTTAGCACAGTATTAAAAACTTTAGTCAAAACAAACTGTAAACTGAAAAGTATAAATGAATGGAAGTGTAGGAAAAATGCAAAGGCACAGGGGAAGCCTATAGTTTAACAAAATGGTGGGGATGTTATCTAACACAGTAACAGCCAGATGGCTGTTGTAAATATAGTCTATGGCAGGGGTAGCCACCCGGTGGTGTGAACCTTGGCTCTAGATGATTGTCACAGTTGAAGTGACACCCCAACCCCATGTGCAAAAATGGAAAAAAGTGGTTGTGGATGGCTAGATGGATGGATGGATGGATGGATGACTGTTGTAAATACAGCATAAGCAACTTTAGTCAAACAAACTGTAAACATGGTAAACATTCAGTAAAGAAAAGCTATAAATACATAAAAGTGCAATGTACTACAAGTATTTTCCCATTTTTTTCTTGAAGTTTGTGCTTAAAAAGACCTAAAGTCTCTTCTCAGCATATGTGCTACCAGCACAGTTCTCCTGAAGCTCTTAGAAAAGACATCTTCATCATGAATAAAGCTGCTTTTTTCTTGCCACATCCTTTCTCAGCACTCAGAAATGATTTCATCCATATGCCTCCTCACATCTAGAGGCTACATATCTACCATGGATGACCTTCATCACCTACTCAAACAGTGAGAATCAGCCTGAAAAGTTTGGAAGCAAATTCAGTCTCCTCTTGACTATAATACTTATATAACACTGCATAATCTAGCAAAATAATAATAATAATAATAATAAGTGTGTTAAATCCAAGCATGCATCAACCTTCTCAAGCCTCAGAAGCTTCTAGAAAGAAGTAAACCAACTAACATGCTACTCTTAACTTAAGCAATCCATCCCTCTAGCACTTTTATCCCTACTTATTTTTCCACTGAATTCTTCAACATCCTGCCTATCTTTCTTCTTAACAGTTTCTCTAATTCTCAGTCAATAGAGATTCACCTTCCCACTCTCTTTTCTTCCCAAATCATGAAGCTCCTTTATCTTATATCTTCTTTTCATGGTTTCTCAAATAATATAATGACCTGGTATCCCATCATATATATCATTAATTTAATGTTAGATAGCACAAAAAATATTTCCTGGAATTTGGAAAAACATGGTCACTGTTATGCTATGCTGTAATGTGCTAGACCAGTTAATACCTCAGATATCTCCTTAATCTCCATCTTATCACACCTAAGCAAGTTATTAGAAAAAGTTAGAAGCAACTAACATAATATTCTACCTTCACAGTAACATGGATTTATAAAACAATGATGTGTACTGTCACTGTTATTCATCCTTATTGAGACATTTACCAACACAAAGGGTTCTCCACTCGTGCACTACAGGTGGATTTCATCAAGACATTTGAGTCAGTCAGTCATAACCAAATTATTAACTCCATTACTTGCTTCACTTTTAGATTGGTATTTTAGATCAGTTTTCTAGATGCCTCATGATCAAGGTTGCTGTCAAATGCAGCAACACCATATCACTCACAAAAAAAAATCATTGTAGGTGCTTCCTAGGGCTCAGTCTTAGCATCAGGAATGCCGGACAAGAAGGAAGCTAAAAGCATTCATATCCAGTTTTTGTGTGTATGCATGTATGTGTATATGTATATATATATATATATATATATATATATATATATATATATATATATATATATATGTGTGTGTGTGTGTGTGTGTGTGTGTGTGTGTGTGTGTGTGTGTGTTTGTGAGTGTGTGGGAGAGAGTTAATGAGTGAAAAAGTTATATTTAAAGGTTGACAACTAGGCAGGGTTGTCTGCAATTTAAAATATCAGCTGAGAATAAAACTAAAACTTCCTATTTAAATTAATCTAAAACATTCCAGGAAATTCATTAAAGTGCCCATTGCAAGCCATATAGCTCATACTAGAACAGCCCTTCTCCCACATGCCTGTTTGCTGTTCAGAAGCATGTTCATAGGTTCATAGGTTGGTACTACGCTATCGGCCCTAGGGCCTATACAAGCCTAGCCATAACAATTCCTAGGATATTTCTTCCCACAATATTTACTTCCCTGGACCCCTGTCTAGCAGTGTGACTGACATGATCCCCGGGGTGATTTCCTATCTCCCATCCAATCATCAAGGTTCCTTTTGAAGAGGGCTAAGGAGGAGCTCTGCTTGACATGTATGGGCTGTCTATTCCAGAGTATGGGGAGTCTCTGAGTCAAGAACCTATCCCTCCAGCATGTTTTGTTCATTGTGATGACAAGGTTTATATCCCTGGAGAGGGTGGCTCTGAGGAATTGGGATTTCTTTAAGTAGAGCATGTCCAACAGCTCAGGGTTTGACATGGCCTTTTATGTTAAGCAGAGATCGCCTCTGAGTAGACGATATGCCACAGAGTATAGCTGGAGTTTTTTTAGACCATCAGCATATGGCATCTGCTTTAGGCCTGTGATTCTTTTAGTGAGGTATTTCTGCTGCCTTTCCAGCTATTGCAAATGTCTTGTGAGGTACATACCAAATGGGGCGTTATACTCTATAATGGGTCTAATGAGGGATGAGTACAGTGGGACAGTGACCTCCTTTTTTCTGGATGAAAAGCCCTTAGTGATGAGGTGTGCCACATAGAAGGATTTCCTGACTGTTGTGGCGATGTGGTTATCGAAGGTGAGACCACTGTCCAACTGTGTCCTTAAGTCTCTCATCACACTTTCAGTGTTTAGTGTACTGCCACCTATGTGGTAATTCATGGGTACATGTTTTTTCCCAAAGGGGATAACTGTACATTTCTTGGCATTAAGCTTGAGCCCATGGGTCTGGCACCAAGCATCTGTTTCTGTAAGGCCCTTTTGTACAATATCCTGCAACAAGGTAAGAACTCATATGCTGATTTGCATATCTCTTGAATTGCATTTACTACAACAACATGCAGATATTTGCTGATCTTTTCAAGTAGCTGTATTTCCTTGTTGTTGTCTACAGAATGTTTCTAGCCCCATGAAAACATGGTCCAGAAATGTGCCAAATATGTCCGAGGTCACTGAGTTTTTCCCGTGATCACAATTCCATAATTCAGGATTAAACCATGTCCGCAACCAGCCCTGGTATATGGGGCCAGTTTCTAGTGTCTTGGATTCCCATGATGTGTCTGTTTTCACAAACAGTTTTCACAAGAAACCATCTAGGAACTTCGCCAGGACATTGCAGTACTTACAGCTTTTTAATTTAATTAAAAAGAGATTACTCTGATATTTTGTTCATTTATAAACTATGTTTTCAAGGGGCTAGAAGCATTCTGTAGAAAGATTCTCCACTCAGAAAGTATCTTCATTTTTCATTTGTTCACAATACTTTTTGTCTTTTATTGGGACTTTTCTTACATGATGTTCTGGTTTAGGTCACAGTGAACAAAAGTAATACAGATTTTTCCAGTCATAGCTGTGTTTTTCATTTGTTCACAATACTTTTTGTCTTTTATTGGGACTTTTCTTACATGATGTACTGGCTTAGGTCACAGCGAACAAAAGTAATTCAGATTTTTTCAGCCATATAATTCCAATCTTCTCTTTGGTTTCTCATTTCAAAGCTTTTATATTTAAGTTCTCACTGATTTTGCTTTTATGGCTATAGTCTACTCAGAATCTGAATTCATATTCCCTTGGCAATATTTAAAACAAGAGGACATAATGAATCTCACACATTGGGAGTGAAAGCTCTCTCCCAAGAAATTCAACTCAAAAGTTATTTATTTACTCTGGTGGTTTGAAAATATTTATGTTTTATATCTGTTGGGCTTCAGAGGATTAGATTCCAGAGTCATAGGGCTTGTAAACAGAGTGGCTACCACTCAAAAAGATCTTAGCCATAAGCTCTATACAAGTAGGCAGTTTAGGGTCACTCACTATTTGTTGATTACTATCCACATTCTATCACTACAGCTAGAAGTTCTGAGTCACAAGCCCATACAATCTGGCAATAAAGGGTTTCTCCATGAAAGAGGGCCATATTTGACCATTACACCCCGTTCATGCAGGCTATTACCACTAAAATGTTTCTATTTTTAGTAACCGGGACTCTGGGAATAAGTTAAGGAACTGGTCCCAACACAGGAAGTCCCCACAAAAAAAAAAAAAAGATCTGGCATCTTCCCAAATAATTTTAACCCCTAGGTATTTAGAAGTTCCTGGCCTCATAAAGGTGGGCTCCTCTGATTATTTTGCTATATTCTATTTCCTAAAAGTCATTTAACAAGCTGAGTCACTTTGTTTCAACCATGTGTAAAAGATGAAATAGCTATACATCAAACATATATCACTCTGTAATAAACAAATATTAATTAATTTTGAAATGCAAAGGTGTAAGAGTCAACCATTGGAGAAGAAGTCAGCTTACAAAAGGTTACAACCAAGAGGGTCTAGTATGCAAAACAAGTTTTAATAGCATCCAATCCCTACGCTAACCACAGGGACCAATTTGATTGGCTTGGTATGCAAAATAGGTTTTAATACCATCCAGTCCCTGAGAATGAAACCAATGTGATTGCCCTCTTTAAAATCTCATCTAATTAATCCATCTGTTTCTCCCACATCGCCTTGTTGAACTACTTAAATAAGAAATTCGGTTAATGTGTTTTAATTACTGATCTGGTGAAGTCTATTAATTAACAAAAGCCCTCAACCTAATAAATATGGATCAAGGAAACCTTTTAAAGGATGAGCATTTGGCATTTTCTTAGAATCTACTGTATATTTTATTTTAGCTGATTTTGGATTTCATATCTCTTACAATGGATTATGTGTATGCCACTCGTAACTTATTCTGTTTTGGTTTTAGGTGGGAATGATAGGATAGCTGAGTGGTGTGAAGGATGTTATAGTGTGTGGTTAGTTGGAAGGAGAAGTTGTAAGATTATGTGAGTGAGAAGTGTAGTATCATCCAAATAGAACCTGCCTGTATGAGGTAGAGTAAGAGGGTTACTAGTAGCAGAGACAGAGAGAGAAAGAGAGAGAGAGAGTGGTGTGTCTATGGTCAGGTGATATGGCTGGAAGAGTGACAACACTGCACAGGGAATGAGTTAGTAGTGCAAGGTCACCACAATGGCACAGACTAAATCCTCCAGGACAGAAAGGACTCTAAATGCTGAGAGAATTAAACACACAGGTGCATTTAAATTCATAGTCCTCTGATACTGCTTTGCAAGACAAGTCTTAAACTTCCATTTCAATTTGCAACAATGAATCTGAATGGGAACTAAAGCTCATATTTTACTTGAGGGGCAATGACCTCTAAATTCCACATGCAGAATGTTTTTTCCAACTGCATCTCAATATATTTGATGCAAAAGTGAATACCCTTGTCATTGATGAAATCCAGTTTGCATGCATTCCTCCCTTCATAGCTGTTTAGACTTGTACTTACAGCAAGTGCTCATTTCCAAGATTTCCCCAGTTTGCCTGCTGGTAAAACTTGTACAAATGGTAATCAAGTTCAAAGCAAGTACTAATGCAATATAAACAGAAACTCACATTTCTGATAAAGTAATCCATGTTTCATTTTCATATGAAGAGCTCTCTAGAGGATATGGCTGGGAGTTAGTACTGTAAAA
The DNA here is from genome assembly GCF_019279795.1 of Protopterus annectens. NCBI lineage: Eukaryota > Metazoa > Chordata > Ceratodontiformes > Protopteridae > Protopterus > Protopterus annectens. The sequence continues at coordinate 189,897,668 of NC_056751.1, read as the reverse complement.
ATGATTTTTCACTGCCAAATGTTTTACCTTGGATACAGTAGCAATAGTGATTAAAGACGCACAGTCAATGACACAATGCATTGCTCAGTATCTAGCTTTACTATGAAGAACAGTTAAAGCCACATATAGGTAACAATATGAACACAAATTAACAAAATATTCAAATACATTGCCACTTAACACCTTGTGTGATATAACATTTTGAATACAAATAAGGATTGGTGTTTTAGTTTTCACTTATCAACCATCTTGCATGTTCCTATTTCACTGAGCACATATCCTTACCCATTAGTGATGAAATTCAACTACAGTGCTGTGATGTCCACTCTGCATTGATAAATGATTTTATTTATTTGCATGATTGTTTCACAGAAAAACCTGCTACCTCTGTTTTGTGTAGTGTTTCTGAAGCACTTTTCCATTTTATTAACCTTGATAACCCTGAAATCTAGATCTATCACTTCTGATTAGCTTGAATCTGTACTTAAGCTGATTACTGGAATTATTTGGTGATCACTGGCTCCCGGATGGCCATCTATTTCCATACCTAAGACCAGTTGTCCCTCCTCATTCCACAGTGCTATTTCTAAGACTGCCTTTTCTTGACCAGGTGCTAGTATTGCCTTTTTCAATCCTTCTTCTTGTAGACCATGAAGAATGGTCTCACCTGCACGCAGCTGCTACCAAAGAGATTCACTTAACATCAGGCATAATAAAGTAAACCATTAGCAGTACCTCCCCCTTTCTGTCATCTAAAGGACATAACAGATGTCTTCTGTATCTATTTTCTCATAATACATTCTCTGCAATTTTCCCCTTCTGGTTTGATCTGCAATATATCATCTTTAACCTGTTTAATCATTTGTTTTGTGGCTTTGGCCCCTTTCCACAAATAGATGTTTTCACCTCTTCTTTTGGGGTCTATATTAGGTCGCTGAAATGGTATGCTGGTGAACACCTATTCATCGACCCGTAATTAGGGAACATCACTTCAGCAATTCACTGAATTCACTAAGGTCAACAAAATAGTTGCCCGAAGCACAATGGACAATTACAGAACTATGCCCTTTTCTCCACTGTAGTGCGATCTCGGAGTTGGTGTATATAGTTGGGGGTTGCGTGGGTTCTTGTCAACTACAACTTGGTCCGCTGTGCTTCAGGCAAAAATTCTGTTGCCCTTAGTAAATTTAGCGAATCGCTGATGCGATTTTTGCTGATTATGGGTCAATGAATAGGTGTTCACCGGAATAACATTTCTGCGAACTAATATAGACCCTTCTTTTGTATTTCATCCAGTGTGTTCAGCCTATAAATTGGGTACTATGTTTTTGTTTACATCCCAGTTATTGTGTTTCTGTTACTGTTGCATTGTTTATTAAGACATTCCCTGGGATTCAACAAGCAGCTGTGCAGGAATGTTATTCCTGCATGGCAGGGGCAGTTCCTGTACAGCACGGCAGCACGCCTTGCATATTCATGAAGGCGCGCTGCCTGTGCTGTTAAACAGACATGGAGCTCTGTACAGGTGCAGGGTGTGTCTCTGAAAACAGAGCTCTCACAATACACATGCCTCTGCACCAGTGGCGGCTGGTGACTTCAAATTAAAGGAGGTCTGCAGGAGACAGCTGAATGGGTGGGGCCAATGGGAATGGGTGTGGCCAACTAGAAAGGGGTGGGGCTATGCTCAAAACCACAACAACTGGAACTTTAATTAAATACACTGCCCTGGGTGCCAAATCATCATTACAAGAGTCCAATCAAGACAAAATGAAGGGTAGAAGAAAAAAATATTTCAGTGCATTGGCTACATGACAGCTTACTTAATATCTAGATGGAAATACAAAGGTTGTGAGGCAGGAAAAAATAAATTATGTTTTAAATACATTGCTGGAATGCCAGTCAAAATCAAGTATAAAAAAAAACAAGCAGCACTCAACTCAAACCACTTCTCCTTGCACTGCAGTTCTAATTATAATTTATATTCAGCTTTATAAAATTATCAAGTAACATGCTGAAAGTAGCAATCTCTGTGATACCCCCACTTGTAAAAATGTTTATTATCCAAAAAAAGACCTGCTGCCTGACAACAACTATTTAATTGTTTCATGGGGAAGACATGATCAAAGTAAAAAATGAACAGCAAACAAGAAACAAACTCAAGATAAATTGCTTAAAGGATTACGGCAAAAGTTATGGACCACACATTATAGATTGGCATTCTATTTAATTTACGGGTAAAGCCTGCAAAGATGATTACAAGTCTTAAACAAATGTAATGAGCTTCTGAAAATACTGTAATCCTGTCCTTTATTACAAATACTGTCATATGCATTTCAATACCTAAGGCTTATACGTTATCTAGTTATGTAAATATTCTCTGCATGGCAACAACAAAAAGGCTTTCAATGTTGGTAATTCTTTAACAGTATGCTTATTAAAGCTTGCTTGCATCTTACAATCTCCGACAAACTTACCTGATGGTCATTAAAGCATTGCTACTTAAACACAGAGCAACAGGGCACTGCGACAGCATGTATTTTCTGAATAATAAGAAGCATAAATCAACAGTATAAAAATATGACAGAAAATCAGAACATTCTGCAAAATCAAGGACAGATGAAAAGCCACTGTTGTACTTGTGTCTACCTTGGATGGTGGAATACTCTGCACACTTACACTGCATAGCTGCTCCTTGCCTTGCTTGGACACATCCAGAGTCACTACATGGGGGAGTGGGGTGCAACAAGTATGTCATAATTTGAAATGTCTCTGGCTGACGGTGATGGCTCTAACACTCATACCTCACAAATCAGGACAAAGCCATACATAGAATTTGGACACAGGTCCAAAAATAAGAACAATTTTTAAATATTGCTCTTATAAACTTGGAAAGATAATAGAATAGTTGTAGGTCTTGCATTAGTATGAATTTTCTGAAGGGTATGAAATCTGAAACTCAAATGTCTGCCATTATTTTCTAACTTCAATCTTGAATGATTTGCCACTAATTTGCTGGAAAACAACAAATTTATGAAAAACAGACCAAAAATGTGATGCAAAAATATAAAATTGTCACGCAATACAGCTAGGAACCTGTCAAAGAAGGGACACCTTTTTAATATTAGTACTGTTAACTTGAGCACCTGACAAAATAAGATAATCTACATGCATTTCTGAAATAAAAGTAATCTATAACTCTGATCATTACAGTTATTTATAATTGTAAACCCTCCACGTTTTCTTCCAAAATTGCCATTTTGTGGAGGGATTATTAGGGGGAAAGCAACATTTTGAGCCAAAATTGGGGACAGTTGAGAAGTTTGGATATTCCTAATTCTACAAAGCAATTTATTTGCACGTACCTCTCAATCTCTTAATGCAGGAAATCTGGACAAGGCCAAAAATATTGGGGGAACATACAAACAGTACTAAATATTGCTCTTGTATAAACTTAAAACAGTTGATAGAATAACAGGTCTTGCTTTAGCATGCATTTTTCTGAAGGTTATGACATCTGAAACTCAATGTCTGTCATTATTTAGTGACTTCATTCCTAAATGGTTTGCCAGAAAACCACAAATTTTATGAGGAACAAACCAAAAACAAGAAGCAAACATCCATTCATTCTGTAAAAATCTGGACAGTTGAGAGGTACAGTTCAGTTTGCTGCCCTCACCCCCCTCACAAAATCATGGTCGAATGGAGTCTCCCCCCTGCAGCCATTCCAATGTCCTATTCCTTGGTTATTTCGTCGCATTTACCATAAACACTGTAATGTGCATACTGCTTTACTTCTGCAATGATTTGGATTACATTTGAAAGCTTTATTTTGCATTTTACTGCACAAACACTAATAGATATCTGCTAAACAAAGCAATGCAGTCTCACAATGAAAATAGACTTAGCATTAAAACTTCCCTGCCCTTGAAACTCGCATTCATTGAAACAGCATTGAAACCCATATTCAAAGAAAATAAATTTTGCCAGTGGCAGATAAAGATTAACTTTGGGCTGTTTTCAAATCATAGGCCCCTTGCACATGAAACATGCACATGTTCTTTGATACACCTTTCTGATTGTATTAAATTATATTCCTTGTACAATACAGTACAGTTGTTAGAGAGCATTTTAAATTTATTGTTTTGAACATTTTTCCAGTAAACAATGAAAGAAAATGCATGCACCAATAATGACAATATTGGCCATTAAAGAACATTTCCATCATAAAAGTCTACTCAAACTTTTACATTCCACCAGTATCAGTAAATATGCACTATCTCTGCAGAAGTAAAATGCATCTAAATAATTCCACATTAAAGAGATCTGTAACTAATGAAGAGGTTGCTGCTAGCAAAGAACTTTATATTTCATTGCTTCATCTACAAATAAATTGCCTATGTTACATTAAAAAATGATAAGCTAGTAATATTGCAATAGGGAATGCATGGCAAACTGATAACAGGTTCATAGTTGTTAGGTATCTCCACCAAAGAGGACATTCTCAAGACTGCAGCATCCACCCCCTTTAAAAGTATAACACAGTACAGTATCAGCAATGCATCTACATACTGTGGGAGTAGAACCCACAGCCTTCTGCATCACAAGCAAGTTGTCACCCTGTTATGCTATTAACAATACAAGCTGATTCAGCATAAGCACCACTAAACTCCTCTTCCCCTGAAGCTCTCAGCTCCTTGTAAAATCCACTCAACACTCAATTGTATCTCTTAACTTTGCAGCACAAGAAATCTGGAAAAAGCCAACATTTATTGGGAGGGGGGACAAGATCCCAAAAAACAGGGACACATGTTAAGCATTGCTTGTATAATCCTGGAAAATTGCTAGATTAAAATGTGTTACCACCATGCGTACCACTACAAACTCTTAAATGCAGGACCCTGTACACTACAGTGAGAGCAACATACCACTTTGCAAAATCAGCTGTTTCTTGAAAGGTAGGAAGACTGAAACTTAAATGGCTATTATATAGCGAATTCAGTTCTCATTATAGTTCTCAATCTCTTAGCACAAAACATCTGGACAAAGTCAATAATTGGGGAATACAGCCCCCAAACACATTCAGTGAATTCAGTTATCACCATAGCTCTCAATCTTATTGCACAAAAAACCTGGACAAAGCCCATAATGGGGGAATACATCCCAAAAAATAGGGACAAATTTCAAATATTGATCTTATAAACTTAGAAAATTGCTAGACTAAAAGATGTTGTGTTACCATGAACTTTCTGAAGAATATGAAGTCTGAAATTCAAATGCCTGTCATTCTTTAGTGGATTCAGTCCTTCACTGATTACAAAAATCCAGAAAACCACAGATTTTATGAGGAGCAGAACAGAGCAAAAATATGAGGCAAAAATCTGGACAGCTTTCACAAGTGGCGGTGGGTAAGGAATTCAGGATTTTGCTATCTGTATCCAAGGTACATGATTTGAGTCTGAGTAAATCTAGCCAGCAGGTATATTTAACTGGGGCATTTCACACACACACACACACACACACACACACACACACACACACACACACACACACACACACACACACACACTGTTCCCTTGCAACATTACAATAATGAACCTGAATTCCCTTGCAGCTTTGTTGGAGATGAACCAAATTCCCTTTGGAACCAATTAGTAGCCATAGAGAGTTGAGGACCAATCAGTAGCCATCTATGTCGTGGACATGGCAGTATGATATATTTCCACTTTACTGCGGTTGCAACTGCATAGACTTCTGGGCATCTGTACAATGATGCCTTCTCTTCTTAATCAGGACTGGTTTAACAGCAGTCCGGATTGTATTTTTTAAAACCCGGAAATCAGGCTCATAGCTGTGCAGCCAGTATACAATAATATACTAATTATTTTATTTTTTAAATGCTTTTTCTTTCTTATTACAGCTGGTGGGGGGGGGCTTCAGTCCTGCAGTCCGATAGCACGAGCCACCCCTGTATGGCAGAAGTATTTAGCATTCATTGTTTTATGAGGACATCCAGCTTTACTTTACTCTTAAAGACTGACTGATTTTTTTTCCTATAGGGAATGATTTAGTTCACTCAGTCTCAGTCTGGCAAAGACAGAGGCCTTTCTAGTACTAGTCACCACCCATACAGTGCATGCTCCATTCCCCTTTAGTTATTATGGGAGAATCACCTGAAAAGTATATCTTCTAGTCTGGACCTAGGCTTGATTCTCTATTATAGTCTCTTAAAGAACAGGCATCAGCTGTTGTCAAGAAATCAAAAAATATTTATGCTAATCTATCATCCTTTTACATCTGTAGACCTTTTGAGAATGGTTCATGCTTTTAGCTCTGATTACTGCATTGTACCGTACTCTAGGTTTTCAGACGATGAGCTCAAGTGACTGTTGCTTACATGTTGGAACTATTAAACACCCAGTAAAAATATAGAACTCTGCAGCCAGTTTTTTTACTTTTGTCTCTCTGCCTCTCCTGACATATCTGCCTTGAGCTAGCATCTGCATTAGTTGCCATTTGCTGCCAGTTAAGAATTTAAGATCTTGCTATTAATATTCTGTGCCTTATATATTCTGGATCTTTTCTCCTTATAAGCACTCTTGTTAAGTCTATAGGATTATCAGATCAAGGGCTACTAACTTTTCCTAGCATATAGTCATTGTTGATGTTTTATTTATTTATTTATTTTTTTATTTATTTTATTTTTTTGCTTTCATGTAGAGTTCTAAAGTTTAAGCTGTTAAATACTGAAAAGAAAAAAATAAAATAAACAGAATAAACATAATAAGCAATGGGTGTTGTATCTTGATCCACCTTGCTTCAAATAAATTTTTTAACTGAAGTAAAATTTGAACACCTTCACCTGCAGCAATATCACTAACTGCTGACCAGAGGTAATCCATAACCAAATGTATTGTATCGTAGATGATCACAGTCTTAAAATATATGTATGGCATGTCACAGTGAATGGGCTATGCAAATTGTTAATTCATGAATGCCCACATGTTTTAGATTAGACTCCATATTCGAGAGAGTACTGTAAAAAAAAAAAATTACATTGACAATCCGAGTCCGGCACCTTCCTCAGTTTAATAACTTGATTCGATGACAGCAGCTTCTCGTAAGCAAGCCAGCAAGGCAAAAGGCAGAAGCAAGCCAAAAAAACAAATATAAGGAACTAACTTCAAGTTGAAACTTTCATCAACGATAGTCGAGTCCGTAGCACAAGTAACCTAAGTAAGTACTGACTGTGCTTAGTGTGCTACAGCTACAGGCTACTGATTGTTTCTCGCTCTCTTTTTTGAGAAGAGTGCGAGAACCAATCAGTAGCAATCCAGCTGTCCACATCACGTATGTGACTGCTGACGTGGCAGTCCAAACCCCCTTCTACTTACTATGCGGTTAAAAACAGCATAGACTTATGGACATCAGACTGATGCCTTCTCTCATATCTGGACTGCTTGTAAAGCAGTCAGAAATGTTCACTAATTAAAATAAATAAAATAAATAAATAAATAAATAAATGAAACTCAATGAGCATGTGCAGTTTGAGTTCCGGGACTTTGCAAGTCAGTCAAACTTTTTTAGAGCACATTATACATCAAGTTGAAAGAAGTTGTCAACAAACAAATTATTTAATACGTGTTTTATTTTTTTATATGTCCAAACTAGGAGGGCTACAGTCCTGCAGTCCAATGGCATGAGCCGCCACTGCTCTGCACGCTAGAATTGCCTTTCAGCAATTAAAATAAGCGAGAATGCTCATAACACCCCAATACATCAGGAAAACAAAAGTGGTCAAAGGCAAAAGGGACAAATGTCCCATGAAGCAGAAAGCTGATAAAAGTTCAGGGCTTAGCATTAGCAGGGATATTCTGAAGGGTATACCTAAAAATGACACAACAAATCTTTGTTTTTAAATGCGATAAAGCCTAAGTGTAGCTGTGCGAGTGTACCCGTTGCTTAGCTACGCTTAGTCTAGCTTAAACACCAAGAAGTTAAATAGCAAGAGACATCCAACATAAGCAATATTGCAATAGTGTAGTGGTTAGAGCATATGCTTTGTGAGCAGTAATTCCCGGTTTGATCCCCACTGTAACTAATTCACATTTTAAATGTGACAGCAGTGCATAAACAATTTTTTTTCTATTACCTACTAAATACCATATATTTGTTAACCAGAGTACTGCATTAGGTCCAGATGTGAGGTGTCAGTTTAATAAAGTTGTAAAATTCCCAAATAAACACAAGTGCCCCATACAGTATAGTCACACATTAATACATGTAATGAAAGCACATTGGGGGATGTCAGGGACAGTAAACAAATTTATAATATGTAATGAATGATGAATCAATGCCATACAGCAGATAGTCTATAAAATGAAAAAAAGCAATGCTAAGCATGGCACAGCTCTGCTTACCAGGTATAAGCATTGTGTAAATATGACTGCTAAGCAATGAGTAGCCCAGCTAAATGGATTTGCCCATTGTTAAGCAGTGCTGAACCTGCCCCTTTAGGCAATGCCAACCTTAGCTAAGCAGGTTTGCCCATGGCTTAGTTTAGTTCAGCATATTCAAAACCATCCAGTCATGGCAAAGGGTGGGAAATCAACTGTATTTAAATGCTACAGGTGGGAATATAGCTCATAACTGGTTGCAGCTTCCCACTGTAGGCAGAATGGTTGGAGTCAGACAGGGCATGCGCTTCTGTGCACAGTGCTGGGGCATACAGGAGTCCAAGGTCAGGGTAGGACTCCTGGTAAAAAAAAAACATGATGAGAGACTGCTGCAGAGCCAGTACCAAGGCTCCCAATATAAAGCAGAAGCCAGGGACTGTCTCATCTGTGACCTCACCAGTGCCACTGGTATCCCTCGGACTGGTGAGCAGGTCAGGCACTACTATGCTGACTTGAAATGGAGGAAGAGGGAGCTCTTGAACCAGTGGGTCCAAGAATCAAGGCAGAGGGGTGATGTCCCAGCAGTGTGTAAGTACTCATACCAGTAACTGTTTAATAATGTCCAGCCTGTGTATATGATGGATAAGTATGGCTAAATATTTCTCTGTTTCCCTTACAGCTACAGCTGAGTGGGCTGTGAATCAGGAAGCCCATGCGAGTAAGCTGCAAATGCTGTGTCACGAGGCTGGTGAGTAACAATCCTGCTTGTAGTAGTCATACCAAATAAATATAAAAGTAGTAGAAAGTCAGCTGCCAGTATGAAAATTGTTTTGTGTATGGGTTGTACTGAATAAACCAGACAATATGACAGTAATAGTCCCATATAGGTCATATTTAAATAAAACTGTAACTACCTGGCAATAAAGCTCTAAATCCTGGACTGGTTGTGTTTACTCTGGTATTGTATGGCATTTTTAGTATTGCATTCTCTGAATAGTAATGTTGTATTAACCACTGTTAACCACACTATGCTACATAATAAAAATGTCTAGTAATGTCTGTATAAGACTGTTCTAATTACAAGGTCAGATTGTACCGAGAGAGACTTAGACAGAAAACATTAAAAAGATAAACAGCCATATCCAAACAGCACACTCTGCTGAAACTTAAATTGTTGTATTTTTATCAGACACAGCCATGGTTCGAATCCTGGGAGTGGTAGTAAGCTGTATGCATAATCATACCTCTCAAATGTACACATTTGTTCAGAATGTCCAGATAATTGGCTCATATATTTTGCATGTTACCCTGTCTCCCTGGCAAATCATTGGGATGATCTCAGAATTTTAGATAACAAATAATGACATACATCTAATTTTCAGACCTCAAAATCTTCAGAAAATGTATATAAAAACAAACCTGTCACTCTAGCAACTCTCCACGTTTATGAGAGCAATATTCAAAATATATCTCTACTTCTACCCCCATGTTGTCAGGCTATGACCAGAGTGTGTTCATTAACAGATTGAGAGGTATGTGTATAATATTAACTCGGAATCTGGGAATATGTGTGGAAACAGTCAGGTAGTGTTAACAAATATTCCCTCCACAGGTCTGTCAGATAATAAAACTGTGCCTGCCAATAAAGATTGAAATCCTGGACTGGTAGTTTTACTCTGGTATTGTATGGCTGACGTAGCATTCAGTAACATCTGATATCAGAATAGTACTGTTGTGTCAACCACTGTTTCTCACACTATGCTACATAAAAATATGTCTATGAATGTCTGTTTGAGACTGTTGTAATTACAAGGTCAGATTGTACAACCACAAGAGACTTAGACAGAAAACACTGAAGAGATTGACAGCAATATTCAAACAGCACATTCTGCTGACACTTAAATTGTGATATTTTTATCAGACACAGCCATGGTTTGAATCCTGGGAGTGGTAGTAAGCTGTATGCATAATCATACCTCTCAACTATACACACCCTTTCAGAATGTCCAGATAATTGGCTCATATTTTCTGCCTGTTCCCCTGTCCCCGTGGCAAATCAGTGGGATGATCTCAGATTTGGAGTAAGCAAATAATGACATACATTTGATTTTCAGACCTCAAAACCTTCAGAAAATGTATATGAAAACAAATCCTGTCACTCTATCAGCCCTCCAAGTTTATGAGAGCAATATTCAAAATATGTCCCTAGTTGTACCCCCATGTTGTCAAGCTTTGACCAGAGTGCGTGCATTAAGAGATTGAGGGGTATGTGCATAATATTAACTCGGAATCTGGGAATATGTGTAGAAACAGTCAGGTAGTGTTAACAAACATTACCTCCAAAGGTATACCAGGTAAGAGATGTAGAATTTAGCTATAAGACAGTTGAAGTATACACTTGTTTAGAAACATACCACTGGCCAAACCAAGGCCATAGGGTAGTGTAATAATACCTGTACCATAATGATTAGAGCAATGGTCATTAAAGTTGTGAGAACTACAAAGATATATAATTTGTTAATTGACATCCCCCATCCCATAATATCTGCAACAATAATCTAAATACACAAATCAATGGGTATGTTTACACCAAACCTACTGTTGGAGCATATGTCCTATTGTTCAATATATATTGAAATGTGTTTCTAATAATGTTCCATATTGAAATACTATCATTGGTGGCCTGTTGCTATCAATGTAACCTGTATGCCATGCTGTTGTAATGGCCACTGTGGTTCCATATATGCATGTGTTCTGTTTGCTATGCAACTGTTCCAAATCTGGTGTTTTGGGTTAATGGGAATATCTATGCACGCTGTTCTAACTAATCCTGGATTGTGTTGACTATTACTAACCCACATATGTTTTAAAACTGCAACACCATAGCACGTTTGGGAAGGACCTCTTCCACCTCATCTGACCATGGCACCGGGCTCCAGCAAATCAGGCACCCACACCAGGACCTCCTCGTCCGCTGGTCCAGTACCACCTTCGGATGGAACCACTTCAGGGGATGGGGCATGCACCCCCCCCCCGGAGCAGGAGCGGACAGGAAACTGTCACCCATAGTCTGGTCCGGGGATTGGTGTGTAGTGAGCTCCAAAGGGAGTTTGGAGATCTACTGTGCCAGCTTGAGGGCCATGTGGTGCATTTAGATTGTCAGCCTGCCCCTCATACCCAGCCCCCAGCACAGCCACCTTTGGCACTGTGAAAGTGCAGTAGTGACTGCCCACGGGTGGGGACCTCAGTCCCACTGTTTCCATTTGGAAGCACTTGCGCTTCTGATTTCCAAACACCCACATCCCCATCCAAGGTGTTTGCCCCCCACATGTGTCATATACCACCCCTGTATGCTGTCTTGTCTTTCTTGTCTGTCTCCCTACCCAGCCTACTCCCCAAATATACCTACTATCCTTCCCAAACACCCCACTCTCACCTTAAAAAAAGGGCAATCTGTTCCCAAAAAAAAAAAAAATTTCACCCCATACTTAGCTGTCCATTTTGCACTTGTGTCCACTGGACATATGTAATCTGGTCTAATTGGCTTCACAACATATTATTGTTGTCCTCACCCCTCTCTTATGGGTTTGAGTCTCCAAATCAACCTCCAAATTCAGTATATCTGCACAGCTGATGCTGTATAAGAAATGGACAGCTATAGACCTTCCCTAAACCCATCCTGCACATCACTAGCTACTTTCCCTATTGTCTTTCAGTCTGCATGCCCCCTTTTTCACCACTTTCCTATCACCCCTGTTTTCTTTTCTTTTAAAAAAATTAGCATGGAGGTAAGTGGGAGTAAGCACTTTTAAGCAGTAGTAAGTAGGTTTAAGCCTGTTTGTGTGTCAGCAAGCAACGGCAACACAGATTAAGCACTTTTATGGCTAACTGTCTGTAAGCATATTAAACCGCCACGCAAACCTGCTTACAACTGCTTAAAAGTGCCTTAATCACTCTGTATCCAACAACCTTGTTCTACCCAGCAACAAAATAATCAGCCCTTGCAAATCTCAAACCCAGGACCCCACACAATATAACCACAGTGATTTACCACTAAGCCGTTTGAGCTGTACGTAAATGAGATGTTTTTTTCAGACATATAATGCAGCACAGTCATTCAACAGTAGGGAAAATTTAAATGTATACATGTATATATATATATATATATATATATATATATATATATATATATATATATATACATACTGGATCCATACCCTGAACCTCTCACTACAAAACATCAGACCAAATGCACTGTTAATTGGGGTGAAGGGGCCCAAATTAGGTATCTCTTGTAATTATTGCCATTTCCCCTTCCTCCACAGCTGAACAGATATGGCATGCAATTCAATAACCAGCACTTGCAATTCTTGAACCCAGGAACCTGCAAAACATACCCACAACAAGTTAACAGTAAGCCATCTCAGCTGTAAGATGTCAGCATGATATCTGTAGCATATCATGCAGAACAGTCAGTCTACCATAAGGAATGTACAATGTGGAAGCACTAAACCTTCCAATGATACACACACACACACACACATATATATATATATATATATATATATATATATATATATATATATATATATACATATATACATATACATATGTATATACACATATACACATATAAAGATATTGCTACTTATAGATATGTATAATCAGAGTATATATAGAGGTTGCACATCATATCAAACAGCCATTATTCCTGCATTTGCCACCTTTTAAAATGCCCAGTGTTGGATTCTTTCCTACAAATGAGAATTATTGCATGAAACATATACCCGCACACAATGCAAAGGACATGACACCACACACAAGTTTGCATACATAGAAATGTTTATTTGTGTACTATTTCACTTGGTTATGCCATTTCTTATAGCAGTTAGGTGTTTGGAATACATAATAACTGATTAATGCAACTCTCAAACAAAACATTTGATATAGTAATGTGAAAAACATAACATACTTTGATGTCCAGGCTAGAGCCTTGAGGTAGTACGACAGTAAAAAAACACTTGCCTTGAAGATAAGAACCAACCAACACTTAATTACAGATGTAGTTCAGCAGCCTCCAATTACACTCTGTACTCAACCCCTAGGGGGGAAAACTATTAGTTGTCACAATGTAAATGTATCTGTTACATAACGATGATTAACTTAAAATGTCACTATCACACTGACAAACAGAACTGTGTGTGAGACAGTAATCTCTAGCCCACCACTGTTCCCATGGTGAAATGTATGAAAATGTACAGCCATATACCTTAATGTTTCTTAGTACTGATATTCCTCACATGTTGTAACAGCCGAGGTTAAAAACATTTAATACCCCTCCCCCATAAAATGACTTACAAGGGCATACAACAGTGTTTTCCATACACTGACTTCCAAACTGTATAAGGTCACACATGTTTTGTCCAGCTGTTGCCCTCATATATATGGACCCTACCCCACAATTTGTGTGGGAGTCCACAACATCACTGGAATGATAGCAGGAATGCCAGCACTAAATAATGATAGGCCATTATCTAACAACCTCTTACTGCATGACATCTGGACAAAGCCTGGTATATATGTGGAGGACAGAGGCTGGAACACAGAGCCATATTTTCAACATTGCTGTTATACACTGTGAAAGTTGCTGGTGTTACAGGATTAGTTACAACATACCCTTATTCAGGAATATGAAGTCAGAAACACAAATGGATGTTGCCATGTCTGAAGATTGGGTGAAGATAGATGATGGCTGCCAACCTAGCCAGATAGAATTTTGGTGATAATTCTGTCATCTGTAAATATTAATGTAAACCACAGGCTTGTTGTCTTAAATGGTAAAATGAGTGTTACATGTGGAACTGAAAAAAATGTAACAACAGTGCACTCTACTGACCAAGTAAAGCATGTTGTGACCCTTTGATGTTAAAACTCAGAGACAGTCAGTCTAGAGTGGGGCATCCTGCCTATTGTTTTAAGGCCAGAGTTAATGGCCAGAATTTGCATGCATAAATGTCCTTTATTGCTCTGGTTTCTGTCAGGAGGTGAAGAATGTAAATGAAATCTCTGTTAGCCCGGGAACCCAGGGAAGTGTGAAGAATGATGTAAAGTGAACCAGTAATGTGATTTTAAAAACAGAGAGAATCAGACAGCATTAAGCATTTCTGTCTTGACCATCCAACACACCAGCACTGTCTGCTCTATATGTAAGTTTATCTTAGACTTGTGTTTTCTCTTAGAAATAACTAGAAACTGGAAATATTAGACTCAGAGTTTTTCTGTGATGTCAGAACTGTACTACTGAATTATTTTAAGTATTTCTTTGTGGTCTCTGAACTCTTGACTAGCACTGTGTAGTAAAAAGTATTGTCTTGTGCTTTGACTATTTGTTATTAAATATTTTAAACCCTTTCAACTGTGGCTGTTTTTTAGAGATAATTTAAGCTCTTTAGAGTACTTGCATGCCTTTGGCAAAATTATACAAAGCCACTTCAATAGCTTTAGCCCTGGGCTATACTACCAATTGGATAATAATATTGCACAGTAATAATTGGACACCCTTTTAAGGGCCTTTGAGTAGCTGATAAATATTATCTGGGTTGTGGCAACTGGTACACCAATATAGTCTGGGAACAAGGGGCACAGCTGGAGAACCTGTGTCAGTCTTCCCCAGGAGT